>NW_012267373.1:5487609-5536718 GCF_000151885.1 Dipodomys ordii | reverse complement strand
GGCTTTTTTCTTTTTGCTTATGTGGTACTGAGGAATCGAACCCAGGGCCTCATGCATGCAAGGCAAGCACTCTACCACTGAGCCACCTTCCCAGCCACTTAAATAAAATTTTAACACAAGTGTCACAGACATTTTCCCCTTTGAAGATATAGATAAATAAGAAGATTGAAAAAATGGTATCAGTTAAGAATTTACATGGACAGAGGAAAAACTCCAGGGCCAACTCCTTGAGAGTCTTGAGCTAGATGATTAAGCTCTGCCACCCAGAGAGAGGTCACAAGCTACAGCTAGTGAGGAAACCTAAGCTACTGCCGGCTGGCTGCGTATGGCCCAGTTGTTACACAATTGAAATAAAAAACTAAAAGAATATTTGTTGACACATGGAAGTTATATGAAATTCAAATTTCAGTGCCCATAAATGAAGTTTTTTGGCACATAGTCATTCACATTTGCTCATGCTTCATCGGGAGCTGCTTTTAAATGACAATGGCTGAACTGTCTCAATTGAGACCATATTGCCTGCAAAGACAAAAACAGTTACTATCTGGCCTTTGATAGAAACAAATTGGTTTACAAAGTCTGAAGCTACCTAAGGCAGACAGGAACTTACATAGGAGCCAAGAGCCAACCCAGGAACCTGAGCAGAAAAGTTCATAGAACTCTTTCTCCAATTAACAAAGAAAAAAAGACCTAACTCCACATATAATTCTGAGAAGTACAGTTTACGGGGAGCTTAGAGACTCAATGAATAAATATTGGAAGGGCATATTTCAGTTCATAACTAAATGCTTGATATTTTTCTCTCTAATTAAAGAAAATGGTGGGTATAACACCATTGAATTTTGCAGTCTACTATATTTAAAGACACTACTCAAAGGGATTGTGTTGGCTTGCCTGGTTAGGAGAAGTTGGCACCAGTACTGCCCCCAAACAAATAAATGATTGAATAAATAAATGACCAGAGAAGCAAATGTTTGGGCATCAGAATGTTTACAAAATATTATTTATAGTACTATGAGAATATTTTAACAGCATAGTAGAATGATGCCTGGAAGGACAATGCTAGTCTGTTCACTAAATGGAAACATCACATTATTATTTAATCATGGAAGAAAGTGAAAATCAAATGAAAGAAGCAAGATCAAAAACACATATGTCATATACATTGCATTATGTATACCATCCACACAAAAATGGAAGTAAATATCTTAGATCAATGTTAGTGTGATTAAGAAATGCTTTCATCTTCTTTATAGCTTACCACATTGCCTACAATAAAAGTTTCAGAGTCAGAAAGATACTAGAAACCTGTTAAATAAGTTTGAATCAAAGAGGACATTGATCATTAGAATTCTCTGATGACATTGATTATTTTTATTCTTTACTATATTTATCAATATCATGTTATCTATTAATTAAACTAAACACATACATTGATATAAATTAAATATAGTTATTTATTATATGCTATTTTAACATATTTCTAAGTTCACTTGCAAAGAGGTTTCAAAATAGATTGAGCAATGACAAGGAAGTTACCAGATCAGATGATATTATAATGAATACTTTAGCAGTGACAGCACATTCACTGAACAAGTATTTATTGTGTGTCATGCTCCAGGCACCTTGTTAGGTACTACAGGGTCAAACTAGGTCTCCTGGAACCCATGGGGCTGACACTGGTCCTACACACTAGATCTCAGCAGGATACAGAAGGCAAGGCTGGGCAGCAATCCTCATCTCTCCCTAGCTGTGTGACTCTGAGAATGGCTGACTTCACCTCTCTGGCTCCAACTGCCTCATTTGTAAAACAAGGATAATCCTGACCCAGTTCACAGCACTGTGGTGCAAGATAAATGTAAAGTATTCTGGGTGGATTTTTGTCTTTTCAGCACCATATGATTCTATGGCTTCTTTCCTTGGGAAGCTGTATATTTATTCTTTAAGAAAATATAAAGGGTTGAAAATCAGTTCATTACTTAAAGGGCTACTTCTCATTTTCCTTCTAGATACTCAGATTAACAAGTACAGAAATGAATGCCCATTTTCCCCAAGCCTGGACAAAGGTAAAAAGAACTCAAAGTTTTGGGAAAGTTCAATCACATTTCAAGGGTAAAGCTAGGTGAGATGTTGCCAGTCTGGGAACTAATGTAATTATGATGAGCATTTCAAAAAGATATAAAATTGATTTTTATAGATCGTGGTTTTCCCATGTCCCTTTTAGGAAAGACAATTTTACAAAAGCAACATTTAAATAATAGACAAGTTTTATAAAATTTACCATTTCGAAGGAAAGATGAAGGGGCACTACAAGAAGAGCCAGTCTTAATCAGGTACAAATGTATAAATATCTCCTGTTATCTCAAACTGAACTCATTTTCCAAAGTGCTGGGAACATCTGCACAATCTAATTCCCTGCAATAGACAGCAGACTGGAGAAAATGGGAAAGGATGGGAAGCACAGAAACCTGCAGATAATGTATGTTCAGAAAGATATTCCCCTTCACTGGCTGCTAACTGGGCAAATATCTAATCAAATGTACACTCTGACTAAGGAGACCTAATTCCTGCTGTCCACATTTTATGCAGAAAATTAGGAGTATAAAATACATGTTATAAAATACATGTTATAAAATACATGTTTCTTCAACAGCTTCCATTTTCCAGGTCACTTCTGCCACAGTAAGCCTTGATAAGTGGAAAGTTCAGACACTTGTACTCAGAACCCTCACAGTTCAGCTCTTTCTGAGTGAGGTTACATGAATAACCAACCCAGGCAGTGGTAGGCACAAATACCTCAGGTGAGCAAATGACCCTATTCACTTCTTTCTGTCTTGTGGGTGGTAATGAGTATGCTTTTCTGTATCCTTGTTACTTCCAAGACTCTGGGAAGTTACTTCCCAGCTCCCCAGTGTAAGGGAGCAGCCCCAGGCAGCATTTCCAATTCTGATGACTGATTAAATACTGGCAAAGCTTACAACTTCCAGTCTGGTGGGGCACTGCACAAATGGCACCCATCAAACTCTATTCTGAAGGACATGATGAGTATATTATGACAGATTCAATAATTGCTCTACTTTTTAAAAGGGAGTTGTAAAAATTATCTTTAAAATGCTTGTTGATGCCCTGTGGGTATGAGTCACTTTGTGAAGCAGGATCAAAACGGATCTTCTATTATGGGTTTCTGTAGGCTCTTTGATTCTAAACAACTTTATTAATGTTAATAGGAGTTATGCACACATCAATGAGAGAATAAATTCCTTGGGTTTAGGGGAGCTTCAAATTAATGATCTGTATTAATCAATGTAAAATGTTTTTTTTTTAATTTTCTTTCAAGTAATGAGACATCCCCCCAGAAGAGCTGAAAATTAAGCACACAGGTTTTAGCACAGGGAATAGAAGATGCAGGAGTTGGGGGAGGAAGGTAGGGGTACAAACTCTGGAGCCCACTGGAGGCTCTGCAAGATCCTTGGCAGTAAGAGGCACAGATACCACTTGCAAAAATGATAACAAATGTGACAAAGACAGAAGAAATTGTACCAAATTGTGAGATGTATACAGAGAGAATTTAGTATTATCTAAAATCAGAGCACCTGCAGCCATGTTTCCCAAATCTAACACTTCACTATTGCATTTTTTCAGAGCATAAGTTAATACTATCCATTGATTTCCAAAAATACCAAGACAAATGGAAATTTAAGTTGTAAGAATGATGCAGCAGAATTCCCAATGAACAGGTTATTTTGCAGTGGCACAAAGCCCTATCTAGAATTTCTGGAAACCCAACTTTCAATTTAACTCTCTCCTGCCCAGGCCTGTGCTTCTCTCCATACCTCTTCTCATGGAAAAGCCATAAACCAGATTACTACCTCTGAGGACAAGGGGTATTTGCTGTGGGGCTGTAGCCAACACTAGCAAAAGTGGCAAATGTTGAACTCATGTTTTAAAGACTGTAGATCAAAATTTTAATGGCACAATCTCCTCAATATAGTATTTTCTGCTCCATACTTAGTTAACTTATACTTTCTTACCCTGCCTTTTACCCTAATGCTTTACAGAATGGAAAAAACCTCTGCTAATAAAGAACAAGATTCACACCATTAAAGATTAGATGGATATTTGTACGTAGCTGCTGAGAACCTGGTTTCATTTGGGAGTGATGGAAAACATGGCCTATAAGGTTTATAAAGTTGCAAGTGGAAAAACAGCTTTCTAATGTCAGAAAACAATGGTACAGTGTCTTGGTTGACTGGTGACCTCCTACACTTGGCAAGAGTTGGTGTATGGCATTTAGACATTCTAATGTAAAGCTATTTCCATCATAATTAAGACAAGGCTCTATATCCTATGCACATTTTATTTAGGATTAGGTAGTTTTTCAAGAAAGTTCCTCCATTTTTCCTGTATCATTTGCCCTGTCACTCTAAAGCTGAACCAATGATAAGTCTTATGACAAGTAATTTAGTTAAATATTTATAGGGAGAAAAATCTGAATATCAAAATCTGACACTACCCCATACTATTTAGATGTGCCTAGGAATACATTAGTCACTGAATTATCAGTAAACTGAAGGAGAGAGAGAGCTGTCTCTGTGGTCCATATCATACTAAAAACCCATGAGCCACTGGTGAGCCACATTTATACTCTGAGCTACTCAGGAGCCTCAGACCTGAGATTTTTCATTTGAAGGAAGGAGCACACAAATCTGAGGGTTCTTATCTCTGATTAACTAGCAAAAAGCCCAGAAATGGAAGCTTGGTTCAACTGCCAGCCTTGAGGAAACAAAAAAGCTGAGGAAGAACCCGAGGCTCAGAGTTCAAGCCCCAGTATTGGCACAAATAAAAACAACAACAACAACAAATGAGTCAGTTGTAAAAATAGTGAGTTCATCTGACTTTGTGACAAATAAAAATGTAGCCTGGGTTGTATACTGTTTGGGGATTTCTCCTTCCTCTCACTTCCACTGTTACTGGGAGACAGATGAATGTTTTGGAGACAGCCTACCTGTGAACATACTTTAAGGAAAAGGCTCTACCTCTGTTTTAGCTACTCTGTGCCTGACATGAATTTGTTGGGCTCCAGGGGAAGATGTCTACACAGCAGGTGACTGAGCAGGGTACAAGATACTGGGTGAGTGATAATGAAGAGAACAGAATAGTAGCTGACATGATCTCAGCATTCAAAAATGTTTTTAGCTCTGCACAATCCAAATCAGCTAATAGTGCAATATTTAACCACTATCTACCAAGATGGGCACACAGTGAGTCCTGAAATAAAAACTAGGTAAAACTCCTAGATTTCTTTTCTTCTTCTTCTTTTTTATTGTGAAAATACTGTACAGAGGGGTATTCCCATCCCTTCCCACCCCCCCCATCCCCATCCCTGTGCCAAAGTTGTAAAGTTTGTTTTTCAACATAACGTCTTCTACATCTCATTGTTGCAATGGGTCTACCTTCCCCTCCACAAATTATACCAACATCAAATACAGTGAGAACAGGGGTTATACCGTGGGGGAGGGACATACAAAGCAACAAAGAAATACCTTATAAATATGTCAGAAACAATAGCAAGAAAGAAAAAAACATTTGAGTCCTTATCTTGTGGTTCATTTTGCCTCACAGTATCTGACCTTTTCTGTTAGTTTCAGACATATACTAGTTATTGCAAATAAGGGAAACCATGGGACCTATGTTGCTTTGGGCCTGGCTTACTTCACTTAATATAATTTTTTTCCAAGTCTTTCCATTTCCTAACAAATGGGGCAATGTCATTCTTTCTGATGGAGGCATAGAATTCCTTTGTGTATATATACCACATTTTCTTGATCCATTCATCTACTGAGGGGCATTTGGGTTGGTTTCATATCTTAGCTATAGTAAATAATGCTGCAATACACATAATTGTGCTGGTAGCTTTAGTATAGTTTTGTTTGTGATAATTTGGGTAAATGCCCAGAAGTGGGATTGCTGGGTCATAGGGGAGCTCTATGTGGAGTCTTTTGAGGAACTTCTATACTACTTTCCATATATGTTTTCCTTGGTTAAGAAATCACCAACTCTGGTAACAGGATAACCAGAATCTTATAACAGATAACCAGAAGAAGTGAAGTTCTTCTCAATGAGCAAAACAGAAATTAAGCAGCTTTGCTGTTTATCCACTTTTCTTGAGAAGAAAGGTCCCATTCGCTTTGATAATTCCTCATAGGTCCTTTCATCTTCCTCAAAACACTGCTTCCTATCAACTATTCCAAGAGCATTCTGCTCTTCATCCTCTCAGCACTGTTCTCACTTGCAGATTCCTCAAATTAGATTACTTTCAGGGGTGCAGCCTGAAAGAGAACTCCTCTAGCTAAACTTATTAGTTCAATTACTTCAATTCTTTTGCTTCATTAAAGGTATTTTTTACTCCAAACCATTCCACATTCTCTCTTTTTTATTACTTACAAGACAGTAAGTTTATCTGTATTAATTGTACAAAGGGGTTTCACTGTGATATTTCCATAGATGCACATAATATACTTTGATCAAGTTCATCTCTTTATTGGTCTCCGTAATCCTCCCTTTTAAATAATTTTAATGGGTTTCATTTCTATTTTTATCAGTATATGTTAGTTTCACAAGGGGAGATCTCATTGTGACATTTCTACTCATATATACAGTGTATTCCATTCACTCTCCCTTCCTCTATCACTCTCTCATTATTCTGGTTTTATACATGCATATGAACACTCTGATGATCATATTTACTCTCTCCTATTACTCTCTTCTTTCATTCTTGTCCTTCCTATTGGTTCTCAAACCTGTTTTATACTCATGTCATTCATCTTTTTAAAGGTTTAGTTTTTACATATAAGGCAGGACACATATTTGTTTTTTTCAGTCTGACTTATTTTCCTTAACATATTGATTTCCAGTTCCATCTATTTTGCTGCAAATTGCCTAATTTCATTCTTGTTTATGCTAAATAATATCATTGTGAATATATACCACATTTTCTTTATCAACTGATGGGCATGTAGGCTGAGTCTATAATTTGGTTATTGTGAATAGTGCCACTATAAACAAAATTATGCCTTTTTATGGCTAACTCTGGGAGTAAAGTTTTAAACTATAAATCTTTTATTTTTAATCAAGAGCTAACATTAACATGTCCAAGAATTTCTTACTCTCAAGATACTCTGAATGAATGACTGTAAATTACAAATCTAATCAGATTATACCCAATCTCATTCATCATCTATCTTCATTTTTAGGTTCACAATATATTTGAGTCTTCCAATCTATCAGGAAGATTCAAGTTTAACTATTGCTACTATAATGAAGTATAAATGTTGAAAGAAAGGGGCCTAATTCCTGAGGATAGGTGGGGAAAGGCCACAGAGACAAAAGTCAACATAGCAACCTGAATGATAGAATGACTTTGCTTATAGAGATGACTGGCTAATGTTAAACAACATTACTCATGAGCTATGCAGAAAGAAGGAAAGAAAGAAAGACAGAAAGACAGACAGACAGAAAGAAAGACAGAAAGAAAAGAAGAAGAAAGAAAGAGAAAGGGAGGGAGGAAGAGAGAGAGGAAGGGAGGAAAGGAAGGAAGGAAGGAAGGAAAGGAGAGAGGAAGGGAGGAAAGGAAGAAGAGAAGGAGGGAGGGAGGGAGGGAGGGAAATAACTTTCCAAGGAAAATTTCATTCTTTTTTTTTTTTTGGTCGGCGGTGGGGCTTGAACTCTGGGCCTTGGCGCTGTCCCTCAGCTCTTCAGCTCAAGGCGAGCGCTCTACCACTTGAGCTACAGCGCCACTTCCGGTTTTCTGGTGGTTTATTGGAGATAGGAGTCTCACGGTCTCTCCTGCCTGGGCTGGCTTTGAACCGCGATCCTCAGATCTCAGCCTCCTGAGTAGCTAGGATTACAGGTGCGAGCCACCAGCGCCCAGCGGAAAATTTCATTCTTAAAGCCAGTATAAATGCAGAGTTACCTGAAGAAATAATCTGTGGAACACAGATGCACACAAACTTCAGCTGCTCAAAGAAGCCATGTTACATGACTATGGGATGAAGTGTTTTCCAAAGAAATACTGGAAAATATCCATCAAATAAGGAATGGAGCAAACCACATGAAAAGAGAACAAGAAAAGCATCTTCTTTCCCATGGATGACCTTCTCCCCTCTAAATAGTTTCCCATCTGCTAATTTACTGAGCAAGTAGACAGTGTGCATGCAGCTACTGGTGTTGCTCATCCTCAAGCTTCTCATCCTCAAATTCAGTTTATGTCAAAAGCTGTTAAAGTAAACCAAACAAACTTTAAAAGAATATTTCATTTCTATGAATTTAAAAGTCAAGAAGAACTTGTGGGAGAGGGGAGTTGGAAAGGAAAAACTGGGAGAAAATAAGGGAACAGGTGACACAGTTCAACAAGAAATATACTCATTACCTGACTTATGTAACTGCAACTCCTCTGTATATCATTATTACAAAGAAAATTAAAATAAAAAAGCCAAGAAGTGATTACATGGACTTGAAAATAACAGAAGAGCCATACTTAAGAATACATAGAAGCAGTGCAAAGCTCTGCTCTGGTGTGGGAGTTGTGGGGTGGAGGGGGGAAGGGGCATGTCCACATCTCCTATTTTCCTGATCCTTGAAGAACCTGGGTAGAAATTTCTACCTGAGAAGAAGCACATTCTTTTTCTCTTCCTGTGCATTCCTATCTTTCCAACCTATTACTGAAGTGGTCTCAGGGAGCTTATAAGCTGTATTTGCTCTATTACATTTCTGTCCCAGACAGAATTTGAGACCATATTAGAAAGCCACTGATATGTATTTGGGGGACAGTATACTGGGTTATTGAACTCAGGATCTTGCTCTTGCTAGACAGGTACTCTCCTGCTGAGCCATACCTCTAGCCCTTTATTGTGCTGGTTATTTTGGGGAGAGGGTCTTGTTTTCCTTCCTGGGAATGTACCCAGGCCACAATCTGCCTATTTAGGCTTCCCATACATAGCTAGGCTAACAAAGGCAAACCACAGCACACAGCTCATGGTTGTGAAGGGGACCTATATGTCTTGTATGGCATCCAATGTAATATAGAGACATAGCCTTAGTTTGGGGCCAGAATTCTTTAAAACTGGAATATAAAATGTAATCTGGCCCCTTGGTGAGGAGTTATCTAAGCAGTAACTGAGCAACTGAAACAAAAATGAAAGTTCTGACTCATTGGAAAAGTGTGCCCCTTTCCACAATGATGTAATGCAAGATAGTGTGGAAATGCAGAGGCTTTATGAAGAATACACTATATCAGCATCATGTAACAGAAAGAGGTCAGAGAGGGTTAAGGAGTTCTGATTCTGTTCCTGCATTTTTCTAGTTATTTTTCCTTGTAACTTGAGTGCTCACATCACCACATTATAAAGCTAAGTAGATTGATACAGGTTATTTATTGTATGCTTCCTTGTTCACTACCTTCATCCTAACCTGGGGATGGGGGGAATCTCTGGTATTAATTCATCTGAAAGACTTCTCAGAGAATGAAATGATCTGTGGCTTTACCTCAGTCCAGGGCCTTTCATACACCTAAGACAAGACAAGATAACTCAAAAGTGTTTTCAAAGCCTATAGTGTAGTTCTACAGAGCATATTCTAAACACCAACTTTGAAGGCTTCTTTTCTATCCGCTCAAAGGCTGTCAATTGCAACCCCTCTCAGCAGTGACTTCCTATCACTAAAGTCCCCGTAGAACTGCTAAATGTTAGGTACTCAGTCACTGTAAACATCTCCAGATATAACTCAGATATCAGACTAAATTTGAATTTCAGATAAAGAGTTTGGAAAATACTTATATTTAAAAAATGATTCATTATTTGAAATTCAGATTTAACTGGGCATCCTGTGTGTTTCTGTTAGAGCTGGCACTCCCACACATGATAGATGCTACTGTTGTTGGAGTTAGGTACAAGGGTGTCTCACCCAATAGCCTTATGAAGACTCCAACTGGTGCCTTGGTCTTGGAACAAGGGTCTAAGTTCTTGTTTCCCCCATAATCTTTTCCTCTTCCACCACTGCTCCTTTCTGGTTCTCTTATTAACTTGATATCACATACATCCTACCCAGGCCCCTTCCAACCATAGCCCCTTATTCTGGCTGAAGTCAGTCTGGTGGAGTTAATCCTGTACACAGGTCACCAGTCACTTAAATGAGTCACCAACCTGCTCAGCAACTGCCTTTTTCTTTTTTTTTTAAAGGTTCTTTATAACCTCAAATTAATTTGATCAAATTATAGTTCTTCTAAAACATGAAGGCTGTGTGGAAGGAAAGCATAAGGGATTAGCATGGGGCTGCTGGATATTGACCCTCACAATGGCTTCTACTTTCTGGTTTCTTAATGGATTTTTTTCTTCTTAGCCCATAGCAGTTCTCACGTAGTTGAAGACCCTGGAGATAAAGGGACAAAGAGAAAGGGGAAGTGTAATGGGATGCAGGAGGAAGTTGGATTGATTTATTACCTGGTTTTCTTATATTATCTTGGGTCTATAGATCTCTCTAGGAGTCTAGAGCTGACAACATCTAATATAATTTAGATAGTAGAAAACACAAAGCCTGATTTAATTCTCCTTTTTGCTATTCTGTGTTCAGAGATGGCATACAATTGTGCATGAACTTGCAACGTTGGGTGCCAGGTTGCCGGTCAAAAATAACCCCTGGAGCCATTAGGAATCACCTCTTTGCCAGAGAAACCTAGATGGCTACATGGCTCTGAAAGCTAACCTGTGTAGGCCAACTCCTACCCGTGACATATTTATCTGACTGTGGCAGGGGGATCCTCCTCAGGTCCAGCTCTGTCCTCCTAGAAGGAATTGTCCTAGATTATCTTATCCAAAGGACACTTGCCCTTAATATCCACAAACTATCAACTAAAAACATTTCACACAACACCAAAAGGAAGGGAGTTAAAATGAACTAAATGGCAAAATAGTATAAGATTTTACTGTCTTTCTTTTGCAAGATATTAGCCCTTAATAGAGTGTTTTTCCCTGGAGCTATGGGGTAGACTGAAATGCCACAAGTCTCTTCTCACCACTGAAGAGGAGGTAAATTATTACTAAGTTGGGACAAAGAAATTTGGTCTGATGATTTTGCATAGCTACTACAGGGCAGCTGGAGGCCCTGGGGTCTGCCTCACTAACTCAGCAGAATATACCATATCTGTCAGTTACTTCTATACTTTGCCCTGAGATTAGGATGTGAAATGTTTTAGATGACAGTAAAGTTCTGTAAGGTTTGAAGAGGGCCCAAAGGACAGGAACATTCTCTGAGAATGTCACATGCCCATTTCACCTTTCCAGTAGCCAAAGGAACTGCACTCCATGGTCCTAGCTGATTTGAAGTTGTGTTTTTTGGGTACCAATGCCCTCTGTCTACCACATTCTATTTATTCTACTCAGAACAATGAACTTTAGTTTCTCCAGGTTAGTGCAATGCTGATGCTTTCTCTGGGCATGCTCACTGATGGACACAGACTGGGTACTTTATAGACTTATAACAAGGGATCTACTGAAGAGACTCACTTTAACAGAAGAATTATAAAATTTTTATCACACAGCAATGTCCATTATTTAAGTAACTGCATTTTATATCTTGAGATATACTTTGGGTAGTCTATAGGAATTTTTTCTCAACAGAACTAACTCCATGGAAGATGGACATTAGGCTTTATTCTAGAGAATAAGAAATGTGGCCTCTTCTCTTCAAAATCTTGTACAAGAGCTAGAGCACTTTGGTCCTTCCTGAAAATGTTCAAAAGGAACAGAAATGGTAATTGTCTTCTTTCTCTTTTTGCAAGTAAAGATTTGGGCTTTCCTTGGTTAGGCAGGTGTTTTATCACTTGAACCATTCATAGACTGTATGAATGGTTTGGTTATTTTTGAGACAGTCTCACTGTTTTCCCAGGACAGCCTGGACTGTGATCTTCCTATTTAAACTTTAGCCATAGCTAGTATGACAGACAGACAGACATAACCATTACCAGCATTTTTCTGTTGAGATGGAAGTTTTGCCCAGATTGGCTGGAACAACAGTCTTCCCAATCTCAGTCTCCTAAATTGCCAAATTACAGGCATAAGCTGCCACTTCCAGCTTGTTTTCAAGTAATTCTTATTTATAACCAGAAAATATTTCCCTTGACCACTCACTATTGTAGCCCAAGCTGACCTTGAATTTTTGATTTTTATTACTCATCCTTTTAAGCACTAGGATTTTAGGTGTACAGTACCATACCAGGCTCAGACTCTATCTATGTCTCTTTTTCTTTTTCTTTTTTTTCCCCCTACTTAAAAAAAATGGTACTAGGGGTTGAATTCAGCACCTGGCACTTGGTAGACAAGTGATTTACTACCATACCTCCAAGTCCCTAACTCAGATTTTTCCCCCACAAAATTAGCTTAGAGTTTTAAGTGGAAGAATACTAAGCTTCAATTACACTCATTCCTAGCACATAGCAAAAGTGATCCATCTTTTTTCTTACTAATACATATGATTTTCCAGTTAGGTTTTACCTTTCAACTTCTATGTAACTAATGTAAGGTCTACTAAGCCTAAGAAGTTTGACCAACCTTCTCTGTTCTATGGTGAGTTTCAGTGAGCATCCAAAGAATGAGTTAAAAATTTCTCTGTAAGCTTGAGTGTCTTCTCACTTGGTCTCCTATGTTTCCTGGACTGTGCATGTGATTGGCACAGGGAATGGTGTATAGTTCTAGGGAAATCCCAAATGATTTCAGAGGCAGTCAGAGATGTTGAATGATATTGAGTAACAACCTAAAACTACAAAATACTTTTCAAGCTTTCTTAAATAGCATCGTGTCAGGTAGTTGTTGCCAGGTCTGTAACACCTCTCTATAATACTTGTCAATCCCTTCCCTTAGCTAGAATGATACAGTCATTGCTTGAGGTCTTCTATAGGCAAGGTATCTTATCTGCACTGATAGATTCCATTTTACCTCAAATGATACTGGTTTTCTAGTTGATGTGATCAATACAATTTCTTTTAACAATAAAAAAGGTAGAAACCATAAATTTAAGGAAAAACATTTAATACAGGTAGCACGTGGCATACAAATGACTGAAGTCTGAGAATCGTGTACAATACTAAGTATACTCTATGAGTCAGAGACACCTAGGTTTAGTTCTAATTGCCATAAATAGGCTATAATGACTAATTTTTTAATTGCCTTACAAAAAATAATTCTTTCATTAAAGATAGTAGATTGGCCAAAAAGTCCAAGCTCAAAGAGAGTAATAAAAATTTTGTAAAACTTCTTTGTAATTTGAATCCTGTCTTGTTTATAGCATAATAGAGATGCCTGGGACAAATGATTAAACATTAAGGTGGCCTAAAGATTTATATTAACAGTAGGCTGAAGATAAGCGAACATAAATTGTAAAGTGAGAAGATGCTTCTGCTGATTTGTTTTTATATTCGCATCAGGTCTAACACTGGCCTCTTGTCATTGGAATGTGAAGAGGGAAAAAAAAAAAACAAAAACCAGCCCTCTTATTCACGTAAGCCTTCACTGAAAGTACTCCAGGGCCATGGGACAAATTAAATTACAAAAGCAATCTGTCACGGTATCTGAATCCTTTTGATGTCGGTCTAGTGAAAATACTGCATATTCTGTGTTACTGATTAGGGAAAACACTTTTAATAGTCACCTCCTACATGAACTGTAAATCATTTCTGTTCAATTCTGTTACATCTTAAGGCACCCAACCTCCCAAATTTTAATCTCTTGAAATATTACAAATGTTCCATACCTCAGGAAGCTGAAACAACACATGATGTCCCTTTGACTGGATATAGTTATGCACTCATTCACACACAGCTGCCTGCCCCTGATACCTAGACCTCCACTCTAAACCCACCCTATAGGTAGAGACAGACATGGAGGTGTCCAAGCCCACTCCCACTCCACAAAATGTACTGTCCTTCTGAATCTTTAATTATATCCTACATTGCTGCTAAATGTCACAACTCAGCAGTGTTAGTTTTATGCCCATCTTTGGTCCTCAGCTCCACCCAGACCTGAGCTCCTCCCAGTCCTGGAGTTCCCACATACAGCTGGCCCTCCCTCTCTCTGCCCAGACCCACCTACCTCACTTCCTACCCCCAGACTCCCCTGCTACCTGGATAGTGAAGGGTGCCATGTGTTCCCTCTTGAGGAAATATGGCTCCTCTAATAAACCTTATCATCATCTTCCCCCTGTGCCTGCCTACCTCCAAGTGGTCCTGTGGGATGGATGTGAGGGATCCTTCAAGCAGACCTCACTCTGGAATTGGGGCCCTAGTCTTTTTTTTATTGTCAAGGTGACGTACAAAGGGGTTACAGTTACATAAGTAACTTGTCAGACTTGCTACCACTTTCCTCATTGGGACCCTAGACTTATGGTTTGTTGCTAACTTGTTTTAAAAATATTCCTACAAAGCATCCATTGTTCTCCTCTCACTATATAACTGCCTACTACATTGGCATTGGCAAGCAACTGCTTCTCTATGGATAAAAGTGGTGTTTTGTTGTTGTTTGTTTTTAACCAAAGGATAGCGAGAGTTGTTTGGCATGGGAAACAGACCTGACCAGTACCAGCTAATATATATCATATACTGCTGCCCTTCCCCTCTGTCTCTGCCAAACATTTGATAAATAGTTGTGAATTCTAGAGCCACACAAAATAGAAGGATTTGGAGGTTTTTGTTTAGTTTTTGGTGTCACTTTGGGCTTGAACTCAGAGCCTGGACTCTTTGTTCCTAAGCTTTTGTGCTCAAGGCTAGCACTCTACTACTTGAGCCACAGCTTCACGTCTGGCTTTTTGGTACTTAATTGAAGATAAGAGTCTCACTGGCTTTGAATCATGATCTTCATATCTCAACTTCCTAAATAGTTAGAATTAAAGGCGTGAGTTATTGGAGCCCGGCTGGAAGAACACTTCCTCCCCCCCCCCCCCCCCGGCCCCGCACCCTGCCAGTCTTAGGGCTTGACCTGAGCACCTAAGCACAGTCTCTGAGCTAGAAGGACACTGTCTGTGTGTGTGTGTGTGTGTGTGTGTGTGTGTGTGTGTGTGTGTTTGGACTCTGGGCCTAGGTGCTGTCCTTCAGCTCTTCAGTTCAGAGTGAACGCTCTACCACTTGAGCCACAGCTCCACTTCTAAGAAGGACAATTTAAAAAAATATTTCATTTGTCAATTTTGTTAGATTTACAAAGATGATAGAATTGTAGGGAATAGATACTTTAATTTTACTTAAATCATAAAGTTTAAATTTGAAAGGAAAAGTTTTAATATACCACAAGAGGTATTAGTTAATTTGGGAGTGGCAGGGAGTTCATGTAGCATAAAGTTCACACTTACAAATGTAAGTACTGCCAATAGTGGACAATAATAGGTCAAAGTTATTTGTGCTTCATATTCTAACAGAATCCAGTTTTACAAAGAGATGTCTTTGAAGACAAAGGCCAGAATAGGAGCATATGTTTCACAGTCTCTCAAAGCATGATTTACTGTGTAAACTTTTGAGTGACTGCTCAATTGTGTTCCCTTCAAGGGGAATCTTTTCTTCCTGCAGCCCAGCAGCAGGCCATGTGACTATAAGTTATCCACCACATATAACTGCACATGGGTAGACAACTGACCCAAGACAGGTTGGTTCCTCTGCTGGCTAGGAGCCCTACAAGTAGTATAGCTCAGTTTAAAATGAAAAGATGAGTTACACCATTTAGATTGCTCTGCCAGGAATCTGGGATTGGAAAATGGAGAGGCTGACACTAGTTAGCTGTGGATCGCTAAATTGATAGATCATATAGACTTGACACTGTAGGATCTATCTGGGGCAAAGAGAAGCAGAGAACTGGTCTACAGATTTGGAAGAATGGCATAGAAAGACATAAAGACACAGAAACCACAGACTTAGACATGGAGAAGGGGCTGTGTTCTTAATGACTTTCTGGCTCCCAAGAGGCTCCTTGCTATATTTCCTATTCTTAAACTCTGTAAGATCTCTTTGTTCAAAACCAACAAACTCTATTCATTTTACTTCTTTGTGTGCGTGTGTTTGAGAGAGAGAGAGAGAGAGAGAGAGAGAGGGAGTGGTACTAGGGAGCTTGCACTCAGGGCCTCATGAGCTCACTTGTCTTTTCTGCTCAAGATTGGTGCTCTACAACTTAAGCCATACCTCCATTTCCAGCTTTTTCCAATTAATGGGAGTTAATTGGAAATAAAAATCTCAAAGACTTTTCTGCTCTGGCTGGCTTCTAACTGTGATTCTCAGATCTCAGGCTCCTAAGTAGCTAGGATCATAGGTGTGAGCCACCAGTGCCCAGCTCTACCTTGTGTCTTTTACAGTTCCCTGTTCTACAAGTGAACAGGAGTTCTAAGTAAGACAATGACTGACAGGGGTTCTATAGTCGGACCTATAGGACGGATGATTATAGAATGCCTACAGTGATATGAGATAGCATGCCAGTAAGTGAAAGAACACTTGTAAACATTTGGATAACAAGATCTCCACTCAAAGTCCATAGCAACTTGAAAGAAGAATCAAGATATTGTTATTGGATAGTTACATGAAGGTTTTTTATATAGGATTTAAAAACAAAACATGCAAAAGGACAGGATAGGCTTAAGCCAGGTAAATAAGTCACCATATTTGGTCTTGGCTGACCACATATGGAGAACTCATCTCTTTCTCTATCACAAATATGGGGTTATGCTTGTTCTTAATATGTAGAAATATTAATGTGAGGTATAAATGAGTACAAAAGAGTAGTAATCTTGAAAACAGCAACTCCTCCATATAAATATTGCATCTATTACTATCAAATGGTCAAGAAAACTTCCACAGTATGTTATCTGAGACCCAACAATGTTCTTAAAAATAACCTTCTTGTTGATATGTGGGAGGTGGGGGGTGGGGGAAGGGAGGGCGCTGTGGCTCAAGTGGTAGAGCACTAGCCTTGAGCTGAAGAGCTGAGGGACAGTGCTCAGGCCCAGAGTTTAAGCCCCACAACTAACAAGAAAAAAAAATGTCCAAGGACCTTCTATGCATGTGGACAGTGCTCAAAGATATAACAGTAATTATGTGGGACTGAACTTGGCTTAAGAGCAAGAGCTTCCCATATCCTCTGGTGCAGGTCAGACAGACTTAGAGCTAAAGTGATTGAGGTAAAAACAACAACAAACAAAAAACAACAAAAACAAAGCAACTGCTATCAGCACTGAGGAGAGGCATATGGAGAACAGGGCTGTGACTGGCTAGGCAAGAGGGGACTATGCCAAGCCTCTGGGAGGAGATAGGGCAGATGGTGATGCTTCAGGGTTGTGTATCAGAAATGCCCACAAGCAAAACCCCAGGACTCTTTCCTCTAAATGGATGTGTTAATGGCTCCCATGGAGCGGGTATAAGAGGGCTTAGCACATATGCCTCATCTACTGAACTGGCTGTAAATAACCCATGTGTTTGTCTGTGCCATCTGCTTGGTGTGTGCTTTGTGGACCTGTGTAGGAAATTTTAAAAAATGGGATAGATAAATACAAATACTTCAGTTGCAGATTAGAAACCAAGTATCCTTAAAGAGTTGAATTATTACATTTCTTTTAAAGAAAAATTAAATCAGACTTACTCCATTTGTTTTTAGAAGGGAGGGAGCTGAACAGTAACAGGCTACTTCTCAACGCCCAACTGCAGATCATGGGCACAGAATGAGAGCAGAGACAAATCTCCTACCACTGCAATTAATTAATCTTGAGTCAGTTATTCTTAACCAGACGCCACCGCAAATGTTTCATCTACAAATAAGGGATGTGTCATTTATGTTCGTAGAGTACTATTTGAGAATTAACTGATGTCTACAACATGAAGTTCATTAGATAAAAGACATTATAAACAGATGAAATATTTTTTTATAGAGAGAGCCATGCCCTCTATAAACTGTTGAGCATACATTACATGGGATTGGTGCCCTCATACACACAGTGAAATTACTCATGCATTTTGTTCCTCATAATTATATAAAAATATAAGCAATTCATTATAAAAATTTTAATCAGAAGATGCCTGCATGTTTCAAATAATAGATTTAAAGGGTTAAAAATAATTTCCAAACTACAAACTTAGAATTATGTTTTCAAAGTTAAATATTTAGTATTTTCCTGCTTCTAGGTTACATCTTCTAGATGTGATTATCTACAACTCAGTTGTTTGAAAGTGTTCAATCAAGAACCCAACAACTCCCGAAAAATCCTATAAAACCCAGGATGAACAACCTATTTCTTTAGACTCATTTACAATCTATGCCTTATCTTGATTTGGTCTCCAGGAATAATCCCCTCAATACAATAAATTCCCAGGGTAACTCAAATAGTTTTCACAGCTCTGAATTCTAACTGTACCAGAAGTCTGAAGTTTGAACAAAAAGTAGAGTCAGTATAGTGGTTAGGAGCAGTATCCAGTCCTCAACTAGAACCCATATTGCAATGAGCAATTAAGCTACAGACTTAAATGAAGTAGTTCACCTCTCAAGGCTTGTGTTTTCCTCTGCAAAATGGAGATTATAGTAACTCCTACCTCACAAGATTTCCAAGAAGTACTGCAAAAGTATTAGCACATTTCAGGTTCTGGTTCTTCATTAAGAAGCTGAAATGGCTTTACGAATGGCAAATCCTCGTAAAACCACTTAAAGATAATAAACATATAACACAAATAATAAACAAAACCAATTTCTTTTTTTTCCTTTTTTTTGATTTTTTTTATTGTAAAGATACTATACAGAGGGTTACAGTTACATGAGTGAGGTAATGAGTACACTTCCTCTTGAACATTGTTACCCCCTCCATTGTTTTCCCCCTACCATCACTTCCCTCCCTACCTTCCCCAGGTTCTTTTTTTTTTTTTTTGATTCAAAGCCAATTTCTTGAATAAAAAAGGACCTAAAATGGGAAAATGTTAATATAAAATTTTATATGTACTATATATGTAATATACACACAGTGTAGAATTTGACAAAATATAAATGTCAATAATTAACTTCACCAAGGATGTCAATATTTTGAAGATTAATGCTAAATTTAATAAGATTTTAATATAACTAGCTAGTCTGAAGCTTCTATACAACTCATTACTTGTTCCATAACAAAAAAGGAAGATTATCAATGTGACAACATCTTTTCAACTAAAATGATTTAGCATGGAAGTTCTACTATAGAGAGAAGAGAAATGTGACTACTGAATACATAAGCATGAGTTCAGAGAAAATCTGAATTCAGAAAACTAATGCAGTACCATTAAACCATCTCACTATACAAGGCAAAGACCTGGAAAAGCAACAGTCTTGGATGTGCATTCATGTGTTTGGCTGCTTAAAGGAGATTTCCTAACAGGCTTCTTTGAAGGACTGACTCCCCTTAACACAAATTTGATGAACAAAAACATTTTTTGGTGATACTGAGGTTTGAAGCCAGGGCCTCATACTTGGTAGGCAAGCACTCCACTACTTGGATCTCACCCCCGCAGCCTGACAATATTCTAATTTCAACTACTCAATTAGTAATATCAGGAAATCCAGCTCAGCCATACTGGAAGTGACTTCGAAAGCCAAAAAATATGCCTTTCCAATAAGCCTCATCCAGTGAGTATGAGACCAGTTCCATGTTCTCCTAAAAGTGGGAGCAGTGTGGAATGGCATCAATTGCAGACTATAAACGTCTAAACGTTTCTCCAAGTACAGACCAAAGGGTCATTTTTGTTCTTATTTCATAAACAGCAGATCTGGACAATGGTTTAAAAGGAACAGAAATATGTCTATTTTAATTTGTCCAAATATATTTTAATTATATTTAATCTTTATTCTAGTAAAATTATTAAAAATAACTAACAAACAATATTCTCCATTATTGTAAGATGTAAATATAGACAACCACTGTTTGTCATTGAATGATGAAGTATATACATGTTCTGAGATGCAAAATGTCGTGCAGTGTGAGTATAGTTCAACTTCCATAAAATATATAGCCAGAGAAATAATACTAGGATAAAATGCCTCAAAGACCCAAGACATTGGTTATCTTTGAATGATGGTACATCAGTAAAGGAATCATATACTTGTCTGAGTATTTCTAATTTGGTTAAAAATCTACAATAATAAATATTAAATATGTATTTATTGTGCTAAGTGTCAGGAGTGAATGATGTCTCAACCTCCTACCTTTGCAATGCGGGTATATCAAGGCTACCCTACAGGTGTGAATGTAGAGCCCATGGCAATGAATCTGTACTAGGGGAAGGGTGGGAAACTGGACCCAGGCAGATCTGTCTCATGATCATCATGCAACTGCTGTATTCTGTGGCCAGGAAAAAAAAAACAGTATTTTTTTAAAAGTACATAAACATTACATAGCCAGATGATAAGCTAAATGCACACTTCTGAGTATTCACCTTTATGAGTTTTATCAGGTACTGCTTAAAGGCTTCTATGATTTTTTTAAACTATGGCATCTATTTGAAAACAAAAAGAAATCAATACAAATATAAACAGATTCTAAGTTCAAAGGGAAAAATCTTATCTAAGACCTACTAATAGGACATTTGAACCTATAATAATAGTTACCCAATGCTAAAACCAACTCAATGAGTAATGACATTTATACAACATCCTTTTGGTGAGGATTCAGTTACCTGAAACACCCTCTCCTTAACTCTAATTTAACCCTGAAGAAGAGTGTAAAAAAAGATTATCTCTTGTTGAAGAAGTAAGACTCAAAGAAAATGGGACTCCATCGATCATATGATGACAGCTAACTCTTAGTAGTTAAAACTTCCAAGCACAATTTTTAAAATGTAAAAACATTAGTTAAAATGTCAGAGTATCATTCTTAACCTATCATATTTATAAAGGTCATAACCAGTGAAAATAATGAACCATTTCTATACTTTAGTAAGAGCAATTAGGCTATAATTATGGATTCAACATCCAAACATGCAAACACACTGACCAGCCAATTCTAGAAATCTAGTCTAAGGAGAAGATGACTAAGTATGCAAAGACATATGTTGCAGACATATGTATTTGCTCAATGCATGTTCAATGCTAACCAAAATATTCATTGATAAAATAAATTTCCTGATACATACCCAGAATTTAGTGTACTATATTCTACATGACAGGACCAAAACCAAATACTTGGTGAATGAATGGCACACAGATAAATTAATAGGCAATAGTTATAAAACTGAACTTATGTAAGCATTAAAATACTTGATGTACAACTACATTCAACAAGTACATGCCAGATGCAATGTTGCATGCCTGTATTTGAAGTGCAGAGATAAGGGGCTTTTCATTTCAAGGCCAGCCCAAGCAAGTTGGCAAGACTCCACAGCAACAAACAAACTGGGTATGAATTATCCAAGCTACATAAAGGATATAGGTAGAGAAGATAGAGTCTGAAGCCAACCCTAGGTAAAAAGTGTGGTACCCTTTCCAAAAACAACACCAAAACAACAACAACAAACAAACAAAGGCAAAAAAGAGCTAGAGGCATGGCTTAAGTGAGAGCACTTATCTAGCAAGCAAGATCCTGAGTTCAAACCCTAGTACTGCCACAAAATACAAGATGGAAAGGAGTTCATAGGATACAAATAAGTGGTCAAAACAGACTATGGATTAGCCTATACAATATAAACCTAGTTACATAATATATATTAAATATATGAAAATATATACACGGTTTATACACATATAGATATAGATATGGATACATATATCTCCACCTGTATATATGTTAGTAGAAAGAGTACATAGATGAGAAGTGGGTAATTTTCACTTTTTCTTTACTTTTTTCTACACTGTTTTAATTTTTAGAAAATATCAAGCACATATATTTTGTTTGGTTGGGAAAAGTCCTATTCTTTAAATGTTTAGCCTAACCACTGAAACTAAGAAGGATGAAAGTATAATATTGAGTAATATATGGCATTAGGAGGACAAAAGTTAAGACAAAGTCTTGTCTTCTTGATTTTTCAAATACTGTTTTACTAGAAGTTCTCTTTTCTATTTTACGTCTACAACATACATGAAAGAGAATGAATAAAAAGCACATCCATTTCAAACTAGTTTCAATAGATGCTCCAGTAGCTATTACACCATGAAGAGAAAAATCAATGCATAGTATTTCATTATTTTTACTTTATCGGCCCACAACCCTTCTGAACCCAGCCTTGTTCATTTTCTGGCTGACCCTCAGAGCTCAAGGATGCTTGCCTGGGTACTGTATTAACCCAAGTGCATTCACCATTGATGGTCTCCATCTGTCAGCTCTACACACAAAGACCTGAATTTATTTCATAAGGAAACATTGCTTTTCTTGAATGCTGGATTGAATTTAAAAGTAGACAGCTTGTATTAATAATGGTTTCTGGTCATTTTTTTTCTTTCAATCGAGGAGAAAATACAAGCATTCCCCAATAAAAAAAATAATAGTGTCTCTATTTGGATTCCAACAAGAACAACGTGACTCCTCTACTGGAGTATTGTCTCTTACAACAGTGCTTGGCTGCGATTCTGGCCAGCCTCTGGGCACAGTATCCTGGGCCAACAAATGCGCATCTATGCCCATGTGTCCTGAAGAATCAGCCAACTGTGAGAATGGCAAAAGAACACAAATGACCTGATGACTGACAAACCTCCTCCTCTAGATACCATTTATCTGAATGATAGAAATGTACTGAAAGTTATCTCATGCCATGATGATGCATGGTTTCACCAAGCCCGAGTAACTTTTATATCCTTCCCCAAATAAGTCTGCATACAGATGGCAAGATGAAGGATTTAGAGCAACAAAGAATTTCTGGGGTGAAAAACCCCCACAACACCCAAGTCTACTACTCTTTCCTTGCAATTTCTGGATGCAATGGCAAACTGTGGGGGTTCTAAGGATCACATAAGCCCAGTATACATGCCATGTTAGGTACCTCAAACCATGAGGTTGGCTGGCTTTATCTGACCAAGTGTAATCATGACTTAATGTTGAAAATCTACTTTTTAAAGCACATTTGTATATAAAAATCCCACTGGCATGAACACTGAGTTATGCTTTTCAGGGTAGTGATCGTTTGCAATCACACTTGTTTGATCTCAGTACCATTCACTCACAGAATGCTTGGCCAGACTCTAGACTGTGCCATTTGATGCCTTCAGGCTACATGATAAAAAAGCACAGGCCATGGCCCACTTCAGGGCAGGGTTACATTCTCAGTAATGTAACCTAATTTTTAGCCTTGCTGCTGCCACTGCTGACTAGTTTCCTCTGAGGCCACTGTCATGTGCTTCATCTACTCAGAGCAGTCTCCATCTGAGCCACAACTATTTCCTGAGGGATATAAAATTCAACAAACTGCAAAGAAAACAACACAGAACATGAGCTCATGCTGTCAGACTGCTGTCTCCAAATTGTAGCATGGGGTAGCTCCCTAATTTACAAGCATCACTTGATCCTTACTCTTCCCTTTCTTTCAGTTCTTCCTTTCAGTTTCTCAATTGCTGAACTATGGCCTTCTTGGGTCACCCTACCCTACACTCACCCTACTAGTTCTAACCTCTCAAGTTTACCAGCAACCCCTGAACATCTCTGCTCTCAACTCTTAATGACCTGGTGTTCAAAGCTGCCAGTGGCTCTTCCACCAGTCTTGCCTAGGTTTAATTTTCTTACCCCAATAACCCTATTCTGGAGGCCAAGAATCTCAGCGTGAGTAGGGCACCTTGCTGTCCTCTCTCCTTAATCTCCTATGTTTAATCAGGCTGCCATCAGCAATCCTGGAGATTTGGTCTTCAAAAGGCTTAGTTTTTAACAAGGGTTACTGCAGATGAAATGACATTCCCCAAAGGAATCTACAGAGTCCAGTGCATTCTACAAATGCAACATCTAAGTATGGACATAATAATTTTCTATTCTTAGTTGAAGTCATTTAACACTTACACTGAGATATAAATCTTTCTGTAATCTGGACTCACTTTAAGTCTCCAACTAGATCTTCAGTTGTTATGATAACAATTGAAATCAAATATTCTTTCATCTCTGAACTTATCTTTATAACCCAGTACCTAAATCACCTTCTCCCAGCCCCTCATGGTAGCAACTAAGTTTTAGACAGTACATGAACCCCTTAAGCAGAATTTTAGTTTTATAGATATATTAGGTTACAGAGATCTCTACATAGTTTCTAGCATCATGTTCCCTGAATGTCTAATTTATATGTATATTCCATTATCAAATTTTTGCAAGTATGGCTCACATCTTTATATGGACTGTTAGGATCAACAGATTTTAGCTTGTTTTCAATAATAACACAGTCTTACCTCCCTTACTTTTTGAAATACCCCAATGAAAAGTTAAAATATTATTCTCACACACTCACCCTTGGCGTGTCTTCTAGAGGTTCTGGTGATGAGAGCATTATTAAAAGTATTTAAAAGTCTCATTTCAACGTGGGAGTGAACAACTTATGCAAACCCCAACAAAACAGCTTCAGAATAAATTCTAAACACCCAAGTGTTATTTTGTTCACTCCACAAACCCAAGAACATTACATGACCACTACCCAAGATTGGATGACATCCCACAACTATTAGATGATAGATGTTTTCAGTGGCTTCTTCTTAAATCAGGGCTATTCACACTGGCATGATACTGAATGAGAATCCTCAGCAATAGACTCAAAGTGTATCTGACAAGGCTCATTTCATAGACCTCAAATCTTTTCCTCCTGAAGAGATGCTAGATTAAGGCAATTCTGTTTGTACAACCATTCCTTTAATGATAAATGGCACTTTTATGAAGAATGAATTGTGCACAGAACACTATCCTGCCTTGGCAAGATGCCAAAACACATTCTCATTTAAAATGCACAAAACATAACAACCAGCTACCAATACTTCTCTTCACCAAAATGAATGACATACAATTGCCTTTTTGGAATTGTGAGGTGATCTGAATAAAGAAAGCAAAATTAATATGTTATTGTTAGGAAGTGGCTTGAGCAATGGATCTACTTACTGTACCTTATAATAATTATACTAATAGATTTGCTATGGAGCATATGATATTTAACTTTGAATTTAAATTATAATTTAATATCATAAAATAAAATCATTAACTGAATGGGTGAAGATATCATTATTCACTCATTCTCTCAGTGAATATGTATTGACAGGCACTTTGATTCAGAGAAATATGAAAAGTCACTCCCTCTAATCAGCTCAGAATCTCAGAAAAAACAAACAGGTAATCATAAAAATGGCATGAGCAGTATTATAACTACTGAAAGTGCTATGCTAGGAAACACCAACATTTAGGTAGCTGGCAAATCACAAAACAAGTAGGAAAGAACTTGATTTATTCTAGCTAGAGTTATCCCAAATAAAAAGCAGTATCTGTAACACAATCCAACTTGTATTAAAACCACACTGCATAGAAATGAAGGTCAACTCCAGGAAAGAGAATGAAAGAAAAGATGGTTAAAAACAAATAAAATCACACTATCTTCTTACTTTCCATGCTCCTATATTGTCTATTTTTTTTAAACAATGCCCTGTATGCTTAACGGTAAAAACAGTAGCTGAAAGAGACCGTGGACAGCCCTGAGCAACCACACCACCAAACATCTTACTGATGGATGAGGAAGAGGCCCCAAGAAGGGTAAAGAACCTCTGATTTGGGATCTGGCTGTTTCAGGGGACAGCAGTGGTGATTAAGACTGCAGCAGGGTGAAACTAGGTTGTGAAAAATGAGCTGTGGGGACAGACCAAATGCCACAGGACAGGGAGCAGAAGTGCCTCCTCTATCTCTCATATGTGGACAAATGAGTACAGAAAAATAGTTGTCCATTTCACAAAAATCTAATTGCAAACGTTATTATGAATGACAACCTACGTTGTGATCAGGGACTGCAGTCCCTGAGAACTGGAGGGCCCAGAACTCAGAGGAGGCCAATAGTTATCACTGGCTTAGACTATCTCATTTTTTTTCTGTGTGTGTGTGTGTGTGTGTGTGTGTGTGTGTGTGTGTGTGTGTAGGGAGACAGAGAAAGAGAGAAAGAAAAGAGAGATAGAAACAGAAAGAGATAGAAAGGCAGAGCAAGAGACAGAGTTAATGGAGGCTAAATCTGGCAAGCACTCCATCACTAAAGCCACACTCCTAGCCCCAGACTGTCCTATTTGAAAAACAAACAAACAAACATAATCTAAACCATTTTAATATGAAGTAATGTGAAATACTCTAACTTCTAAATTCTGGTTTAAATTTTAAAAATGAGGAAAAATGAGGCAGAATATGTCTGTGGGTCATTCTAGCATTGAGACTGTAACTTTGATATTGAAAAGAAAATGCCAAGTAAAATAAATTATACTCTTCCTCTTCTCTCCTTTTTAAGGAATGAGAGCTTTATATAGGATGCTCTTTCTCATTTTTAAGATATCCAATATTTGAATTGCAAAAGGTTCTTTCCAGGCTGGGAAGGTGGCTCAGTGGTAGAGTACTTGCCTTGCATGCAGAAGGCCCTCGGTTCCATTCCTCAGTACATAAGCAGAAAAAGCTGGAAATGGCGCTGTAGCTCAAATTGTAGAGTGCTGGCCTTGAGCTGAAAAGCTGAGGGACAGAGCCCAGGCCCAGAGTTCAAGCCCAACAACCGACAAAAAAAAAGGTTCCTTCCCTCTGCTTCCCATAGTCATAAGTTCCATTTGGTAAGCATTTAAGCAAACTCTTAAATCATGCTAACATAACAGAGCTCAGATGACTGCTGCAAGTGTTGTGGGAAGCATGCATTAACTGATACTTTTAAAAAGGAAAACACATGATGAAGGATAAAACATCCTCACACAAAATATACAAACTCAAGTTGACTTTCACTTTAACACATTTCCTCAAGAAAGAACTTCCCATTTGCAGCTGACTTATATTACAATAACACACCCAACAATTTCATTAGAACTATTTTTAATCAGTTCACTGTATCATTATGGCTCAGGAACTGAAAGCAAGAAGTACACCGAATCATCAACAGTGAAGACAGGGCATTTAGAAGTCAAATAACATTTATAACTGGAAGTACAAATAAAATGTTTAAACAGTTGATACTTTTCTCTGAACAGAGGTCTTAAAAAAAAACAACAACTTCACTCCAAGGGGGTTAGGTAGAAAAGAATAGTGATAGAGGTGGTGAGACTAGAAAATATTGTAAATAAATGTATGATAACACCTTCACTGTACACTCTGGAAAACTGCAAAAACAACCGTTGCAAGATGTAAGGAGTGGGTTTGATAATGACTCATCTGTGATAACATCACTGGGCAGGCCATTGTCATGCGGTCCATCTTAAACTCCTTTCATTTTGATGTGGCATTCATTACTTATTCAGGGGCAATCTAGATAATGATAAACATGAATGCCTCAATTTCCAAATGATTTTCTTCTTGTGGTAGTACACAATATCAGGTTTGTAGAAAGAGACCGGTGGGAAAGCCCTCTGTAAGCCAGGTTTTCCTCCTGTATACTCCTCTACTGAAATTTAGGAAAAAGCTATGACTGACTGCATCTCTGAAGAGAGCAGAGGCCTTGAAGTCCCTTGTTAACATTGAGGGACACTTGCCTAGGATTATCTGAACATCTTGTTTCTCTGTAGGACATTTCTGTCATGGGTTCTTGTCTTCAGCTCATGTGCAGTTCAAATCTAGACTGCCTTCTTCCATGGCTCATTTTGTCTCACCTGTTTGCCTTATTTGTTCTCATTCATTACTCTGAATTTCCCTGTGTGTTTGCTTAGGTTTGGGTTTAATTACTTTTCTCTCTGTTCTCTTATTTCTCCTTCCAGTTCTGTCCCCTCCCCTACCGCCTACCCAAGTTAACAACAGATAATCTCAAAATGCATTATTGTATACCCTTGCCTCTAAGGCTCTTATTTATATTGGGTTCACAAATTCACACAATGAACCAATGTCACATATACTTGTGACAAAAGAACTGCTTAAAATTTCCTATATTTTTTTCTGTGTACTGTAAGCATTACCTCAGATGACTAGGCCTAACATTAACACTATGCTGGCTGCAAGAACAGCCACGACTGAGAGTCATCCTGTTACATCAGGACTAGCTCTAGAGCTTGCTGGATACCTTCTTAAACTGTGTTTCCAAACAAGACAAAGTTTCTGTCCCCAAGCCTTTTTTTTTCCAGTCCTAGGGCTTGAACTCTGGGCCTGGGCGCTGTCCCTCAGCTCTGCGGCTCAAGGCTAGCACTCTACCACTTGAGCCACAGCACCAAGTTTTCTGAGTGATTTATTGAAGATCAGAGTCTCACAGCCTTTCCTGCCAGGGCTGGCTTTGAACTGTGATCCTCAGATCTCAACCTTCTGAGTACCCAGGATTACAAATGTGAGCCACTGGTGCCTGGCCCAAAGCTTTTATTTGGAGGAGGGGGGGGTGGTAGGGGGTGAGTCCATGTTTCCATTTACCTACTATACTTGCAAGATGTGCTAAAAACAGGTTTAACCACCTCAATAAAAACACCACAGATAGTTTCATAATTTGGTGCCTGAAATAACATAGACTCTGGGGCTACTCATTATAGAGATAGCATCATTTATGAAAAAAGAACACTGTTAGAATTAAACAGACATGGGCTCAGATCTTAACATTCATTTTTATCACATGATACCAGGTAATTAAGCTTCTCTGACTTTAGTGGGCTTTTGTTGTTTTGTTTCATCAGTAAACTCAAGATACCAAAACACAAGATTGTAAGGAGATTTATATATATATGGTAATATAGAACATAATGCCTAACACAGTAAGACAGTGGTATAAGAGAATGAAAATGAATACATGTTCCCAGGCTTCCTTTTCTCTGCTGCTGATGGGAACTCTAGCTTTGATGTTGCTCATTTTTGCCCATCTTTCTTGAAAGGTCTTCATCCTGGTCAGGTTTCTGATAAAGAATCAGGAAGAAAGGTGGAAGAATAAGTGGGCTATGGTTAGAAAAGGTTGAGTGACCATTGTATAAGGGCTGTAGACTGTGAGGAAAGTTGGACAGAAGAGGAGGGTCTAGGTTCTATGGCATTGAGAAATACAAGTAAAAAATTTGCTATGTTGAAATTATTATTACTAAATTGCTTTCCTTTTACCCTAGCATCATCATAAAACTGGACATATAAGGGTTAGGAGCAAGTATTTTATGAGATTTCTTTTTTAATTATGCAAAGGTGGGAGTGGAAGTGGTCCACAGGCAAGAGGGAGGGGAAAGTAAACAAAAGAGGCCTCCTGTCTCATTGCAAAAGGAATGTAGGGAGGTTCAGAGAGGGGGGATGTGACTGATGGTCAGAGGCTTGACCACAGGCGGGGTACCCATCTGTCATTCACTGATTCTGGTGAGTCATAAGCATTTCTGTGTTTCAGTTTCTGCCCTTGTAAAATGGCAGGATGGGAGGGATGTATTATTATGGCATACCAGTTGGCCTTTTAAAAGCTGGTTTGGAGGAATGCCAGCAATTGAGGCCTAGCAACTCTGCCTTCTACTGTTTCTTAGGAGCAGAAGTGAATGTGCATTTGTACAAACATCAGTATGCATGAAAATACATACATACACAAGCTCTGGAGCTATTCCTGTACCACTATTGGATCATGAAAGCCTTCAAAATTCTCATCTAGTTAAGCTCTCCATGTCAAACAAGATTATTACTGAATCTAAAAGGATAGACTTCTTTTCTTAAAAATCTCCAGAGGAGTGGCTTACAGCCTCCTTCTTACTGATGTATGGATGTATTTTTTTCTAATAATGGAAAAGCTTTCTTTGCTACATTTATACTTTTGCTTAATTTCCCCATTTTCATTTCTACAAGATTTTGTTTTCACACAGGACATATCACCTTCTTACCACTGCCTAATTTGCGTGTATAATATACTTATCATCTCATCTCTTTTTGTCAAACTAGAATAAACAACTTTTTTCACCTGTTGATCCTAAGTACCCAGGGCACTATCTCCTCATACCAGGTACCCTTTAAACACTTGTAATTATAAGCTGAATTCTTTGCTTAAACTCGATAAAAATCACAAACTTATGGAACTAGAAGGGTTCTTGCTGGGTACCGGTGGCTCACATCTATAATCCTAGCTACTCAGGAGGCTGAGATCTGAGGATCACAGTTCAAAGACAGCCTGAGAAGGAACATCCATAAGACTCTTATATGCAATGAACTACCAGAAAACCAAAAGAGGAGCTGTAGCTCAAGTGGTAGAGCACTTGCCTTGAGCTGAAGAGCTGAGGGACAATGCCCAGGCCAGAGTTCAAGCCTTATGACAGACAAAAAACAGAGGGGGGGGTGAGGGAGAGAGAGAAAAAGAGATGTGTTCTTTTTTGGGGGGGTGGGAGTCCAGTCATGGGGCCTGAACTCTGGGCCTGAGTGCTGTCCCTCAGCTCTTCAGCTCAAGGCTAGCACTCTACCACTTGAGCCACAGCACCACTTCCGGCTTTTTTCTTTTTGTTTATGTGGTGCTGAGGAATGGAACCCAGGGCCTCAGGCATGCAAGGCAAGCGCTCTACCACTGAGCCAACTTCCCAGCCCCAAGAGAGGTGTTCTTAAAAAGGGACATGTAGACTTAAGAAAACTTAGGCTGATGAAGAGGAGCAGCTTGCCTTAGCCTACACAGACTTTTCCTTCATCTTAGTACCTCCATACACCACCCTGATACTGGGGAAACAGGCAAACCCAGTGGGAAGAAGCCAAAGAGATGCCAATGCTGAACTCATTTAAAGCAAAAGAGTCAGAGAATAAGCCATAACATTTATTTACAGAACAGTAAAGCCCTGTAGAATAATGATAGTTTATGCATCAGAAGCAGCTTTCATCTAAGGATCTCAGAAGGCTTGTGAAGTTCTCATTCCATAATGTGAGGTATCATTATCGGCTCTAGGTCAGTGAGCTAAGAAGCTGGCTGCTCCTTGGCCTTACTGCAGGCTGGTTCAAAGAATCTCTGCATCCTCACCATAGTTTCGATAATCTTTACCAACATCCAAAACAGCTTAATGAAATTTTAAGTGCTACAGTGATTGCCCTAGTTGGTGGGTTTGTTGTTGTTATTTTGTTTTGAGTCTCCCTAAAGCCATTCAGGCCCAAGATGATGTATGGGTTAGCATCAGTAACTTTGAGCATTTGAGATGTTGAGTCATGGGACTTCCTAGAGAACGGCCAACCACAGCAGCATATGAGGTACACTAGCTTTTGGGGGTAAGGTTTTTCTGTTTTCAGTGTACTACTCTGGCCTTGCATATCTACCCTGTGACATCTGTGGAGGACAAATAAACTTGGTTGGAGTTTTTGCCTGCCCACACAATTATAGTGCTTACAATTACCCCTCAATTATTTAAGAACTACACTACAGTCCAATTAGAACAAGTTAACACAACAGGCCCTTCAGAGGATGGCCACTAGAGCCTGCCTAGACAACATTCCTTCTTCTTGGGGGACATGGCTAAGCAGTGGATTTTGAAACCTGAGGCTTCACAGCACAAGTTTCCTAGGCCCTGTTGCAGAGGCAAAGGACCTGTCCTCATTCACTCTCCTGGCCAGAATGATGCCAGGCTAAGCAGTGCAGATTTATATGCTGTAAACCCCACAGCAGCCTATTGTCCAACACCAAGTTCACTGAGTGAGTCTCTTTCGTTATTGTTAGTTGGCTGAATGCCCTGTGAACTTTCTCCCTTCTGTAGTTCCTGGGATAGTAGGACTGACCTTCCCTATAGGCCAGGAGCCCAGCACCCTGAGGTTTGGGCTCCTTTCAACAATGGAAATCTTTACTGTGTTAAACAGTCTTTTGCAGCAAGAGTTTTTAGAGTCTTTAAATGTTAATGTGCACTGGGAACCCTTCAAGAAGAGTTCAAGACCAGCAGCTCACCCTCCACACACTCCATTTTCCAGAAAGCTTCAGCATTCACTTTAAGAAATAAGTGACTAAATAAAAATGGTTGAAAAAGTAAAGATATAAAAATATAAGACTCAATCCTCAGCAACATCATTCAGTAGCTGATGACCTGGAACAAATACAACTTAGTCTTTCTGGGTCTCTAGATTTTCCCTGACCCACGAGAATAAGACCTTCTCAACATATTCTACCAGTTTATGGTAAAATTGTATAATAATAATGTTGTTGATGATAAACTCACATGAAAGAACCTGGAAAGTATCAAAGACATCCAAAATGTAAGATATTTGGTAAGACTTGCTAAAGTGTAGCCCAACTACTGAGGGTAGAAAGTCAGGGTCCCTTTGTGAAGAGTTCAGAAAGTGTATGAGGCACGGAAATGACACCGTCAAGCAAGGAGATAGAAGGGAAGAAGATGCTTGCAGTATAGCAAAATAGAGACTGGGGGCCAGAAACATGCTGGGAAGCTGATTTCATTTTTTTTGACCTCCCAAATTTGCAGAATGCTTGGTTGTCAAAATGAAGGAGTTGGAGGAGATAATCTCAAATGTCACTTCCAGCTCAATGAGTCAATGAAATATTGAAATGGATAATCATAGATTACCTGCCAATTCTTCCCTCAGACACTTTTGGGCTGACACGTGCCTGGCTGGGTACTAGACACAGAGAAAAACAAACTGCTGTTTTTTCCCTGTTGAGCTCTGAGAGAGCCTATATCATTAGAAAATGGACTGCCCATGCCTTCTTCCTCAGTAAGAATCTCCTGTCCTTTATCCTCCCCTACTAAGATTAGAAAGGATGGCATTGATAAAGATGCATTGTATTCATAAACTGCTTTGTTAAATGGCAACTCTTTTGTACAACTACTTAAAAATAATAAATATGTTTCCCAAGTATTTTTATTGATTTACTGACTCAGCGGAGTCAGGTAGATGATATGGAAATAGTATAGTATAGATCTGAACAAGGAAAAAGGTGCTTCAATCTGGGAAACCACCCCTCTTAGAGACTGCCCAGAGATGCCCAGATACTGATAGTTGGCAGTCTGACAAACTAACTGAATACTCTCTTAGAGAAGCAAGGTGTTAGCAGTGCAGAAAGAAGGGATAAGATTTCTTGAAAGGGAAATCCAAGCATCACGGAGGAACTAGTGGTAGAAATGATAGCAGGAAGCCTGTTTATTCTGAGAGAACTCTATAACTGAGAAGATTGGGCATAAGGAGTTCATGACTACCTCAAAATCACACATGCAATCCTAGCTATTCAGGAGGATTGTGGTTTGAGGGTAACCTGAGTTAAAAGTTCACAAGACCCCATCTCAATCAACAGCAAGGTAAGATGGTATATTTCTCCCAGCCCAGAGATACTGGAGGTTGAGATCAGAAGGACTTGTTCCAGGTCAGCTTGGAGGAAAAATTCAGGAAGCAAGGGTTGAGTAATCAGTATTATAGTGCATGCCTCATCCAAGTTATAGTTAAAATGTAATAAGGGAATTACTGTTTAGGCCAGCCAAGCAAGATGCACGAGACTCTAAATAACCAGAAATGTGGCTCAAGTGGTAGCAAACCTGTCTAGCAAGTAAGAAACCCTTAGTTCAAATCTTAGTACCACCAAAAGAAAAGAAAAGAAAAAAAGGCAAAGACATGGGAGGAGAGCCACTCCTCATGGTGAAGAACTGGCAATCATTAATCTGTATAGTAGCAGAGAACTAGATAGACAAGGTATGGGTAAGATAAAAAGTCAAGGAAGACCACACACAGGCAAGACTCTTCTGAAAATGTGGGGCAAGATGAAAGTGGGGGTAGGAAGTCTGGGTGGGAGTCCAGGCATGAAATGACTGGAACAGATTGAAGGACAGGGGCCTCAGGCTTCTGCTCAGGTAGCACTGATTAAAAAAAAATACAATGGATGAAAATGCTAGGTCCGTTAAAAGTACACATTATAACAAGGCACTGGTATATTAGCTATTGATATATTAGATGTTAAAGTTCAGGAACTGGGTTTTTTTCTGAGAGAACTTTGTATAGCTGAGAAGATTGGGCACAATGAGTTCATGATTGCCTCAAATGATCGAGAAAATAATGAAAACCAATGGCAGTGGAAAGGGGATCTGTGGCTGTCATATTCAGATTGAATTGTTTTTTGTTTTTGTCAGTGGTGAGGCTTGAACTCTGGGCTTCAGTGCTGTCTTTGAGCTCTTCAGCTCAAGGAAAGCGCTCTACCACTTGAGCCACAGTGGCACTTCTGGTTTTCTAGTGGCTTATTGGAGATAAGAGTCTCATGGACTTTCCTGCCCTGGCTGGCTTTGAACTGTGATCCTCAGATCTCAGCTTCATTAATAGTTAGGATTACAGGCACGAGCCACTGGTGCCCGACTTCAGATTGAGTTTTGAATGAAGACAGAAAGTAAAGATGCCCTCTCTGTGGACATGTTGTTGACATGGGCAAGAGGGAGACTAGGAAAGAGAGTTGTGTGCAAAACAGAAAAGGGCCATTTGTACAGTTCGCATCTGAGAAAAAAAGCTTCCTATCACTGGGTTTTGAAGAGGCATTCAAAGTGTTTAGTCATTTTTTGAAATAGCATTCAGTATCTGTGCTTGAAAGGTTTCTCTCCTATCTACTTGACAAGATAGGAATAAGGGACTAAAATTATATTTGTTACCAAATTTCAGAGTCATGGAATACTTAGGCTTCTGTCATCTTGCAAAAATCAAAAGTGTAAGACAGCAAAGACTGTTAATATTGGCAAACGTTTACTTCAGATATTTTACATTTAAAATGTAAAATAATGTAATTATCTAGACAGGGTTTTAATCTGTGGCCCAGGTGGGCTTGAATTCAGTATCCTCTACTGCAACCTCTTGTGTGCTGCGATTGCAGGCATGTACCCCCAATATTCAGCTTAAAAGCATAGTTAAACCATTGCAACTAAAAGTTCCTTGCAAAAAAATTTATTATGTATGGTGTGTTCTTAACATAAGGGTATCCAGATCTGTTAATACCTGTATTCACAGGGAAATCAAAGACCCTGCCTAGAACAATCACTGAAGCTACTTTTAACAGTCATGACCTTTTCATCCCCTCCACACACCCCCCCAAAAGGATGTTATCAAGTAGACTGTGAAATAATAACTAAATGTGACATGCCTGTGTTACTATAAATAAATATAACACATTCACCCAACCCATTTAATTACCATTCACATAAAGCAGTGCAATTAACAAAACTGTCTGAATTCTGAAAATGGGAAAAGCCCTACTGTCTCTCTTAGGTAGTTTTACAATCCTAACAATAGACTTAATGAAGCCTTTTAAAAGAAAGACAATTGCATTAAAATGATTGGGGCATATAAAAAGTCATTACATAGACCCTACTCTTCTCTGATGGACTAAATGCCTCATCACATACCCTAGAAGAAAGAAGAATAAAGAGAAGGCACAATCTTCTGAATGAACATAATAGACCTAAGACAAACTAGCTCCATAAATCACTTAGGATAATACCCCACATCACAAGTGCAACCAACATGTGCTTGGCTTGTCAGGAAAAGCAGGTCCTCAGGAGTGCTGCTTGTTGAGTATGAACTGACATATTGCAATGTCAATATGTTGGTGAAGGTAATGTGCTGGTGAAGGTAAACATCAAGCTGATAGAACTTTGTCCCTCAGAAAATAGATTAAAGACACAAAGGAAAAGTCTTCCTCCTGGAGAGCCATCTAAGACATGCAACCCATTATACCCAGGAGTTTCAGCATATTGGTGCTGTGTGAAATTTAATCCTAGATGTTTTAAGCTTTCCTGCTACAAATGGAGACAGAACTGTTTGACTTGATTGTACAGGTAAACTGCTAATGTACAAAAATATGTCTGGTTTGTATCTCCTGATCTTGTATGCTGTGACTTTCTGGTAGTTTTATACATGCATACATCTTTCCCAGTAGTTGTATACATTACCTAGGATTTGTCTGAATAAACTACCATAATTTTCTGTGAATAAAGCAACTAGCTTTGCCTCTTCCTATCTAAACTTCATACCTTTTACTTCTTTTCCTTGTTATCTTCCCTTCCATTAAACAACTTGTTTTACCAGTAAGGAGTTCTCATAACTGCATTCTAGCTTGTTTCATGCAGGTTTTGGATGGTGTAGAACCAGAAGAACTGTGAGACTCTTACCTCCAATAAACCACTAGAAAACCGGAAGTGGCACTGTGGCTCAAACACAGAGCGCTCACCTTGAGCTGAAGAGCTGAAGGATAGTGCCCAAGCCCAGAGTTCAAGCCCCGTGACTGACCAAAAAGAAAAAAAGAAAGGTGCTCATCTACCAAGTCATTCACAGAAAACAAGAGGCCTGATTCAGAATTTATAAATGATATTCTATGACTTAATTACTCATATCTCTCAAGATGCTAATATTTAAAAAGGAAATGTATAAAGCAATTTTGAATCTTTGTAATTTTGAGCTAAAAGGAGGTTTAGCATGTCTAGTCAATTTCCTAGGATCAGCTAAAGACCGAGGAAGACACTGCTATTCTGGGCAGTATATGAACTGAGAATATAGAAATTTGGATTTTAGCCATGAGTAGACCAAGAAGGAACTCAGCTTTTACTGGAGATCTAAATGACTTGGGATATCTCAGATACCCTGATATTCTGAGTTTTAGTCCAACTAATGGAATAACCTGAACCCAAATGAACAGGGACCTCTTTTACTGAACCTTTGCTAAGGGTGTTCCTATACCTAAGCAGATTAACCAGAGCATCTAACCAATCTATAGGGGACTAGTACTGTTCAGAAATGAACTAGATCCTGCAATATATGAGAGACTAGGATTTCAAAGAATATCTCTGGTCCTGTTCACAACATGATCACCTCAATAGCATCAGTCTTGAAAAGTCAGTTTTATATCTGCCCTGGGGATCCTAGTGGGTTTGTACCTTGCTCTTTTTTTTGGTGGGGGGTGGGAAGGTGAGGGGGGTGGGGGAGCCCAGTTGTGGGGCCTGGACTCTGGGCCTGGGCACTGTCCCTCAGCTCTTCAGCTCAAGCCTAGTGTGCTACCACTTGAGCCATAGCACCACTTCCAGCTTTTTTTTTTTCTGCTTATGTGGTGCTGAGGAATCGAATCCAGAGCCTCATGCATGCAAGGCAAGCACTCTACCACTGAACCACCTTCCCAGCCCCCTGTACCTTTCTCTTGAAAGAATTTAGCAGAGCCAAAAAATCACCAACCTACTTTACAAACACACATTCTCTCCCACCAGTAGACAAGGGAAGTTAACACAGATACCTTCAAATTAACAAGCATAGGGCTGGGAAAGTGGCTCAGTGGTAGAGCGCTTGCCTTGTATACATGAGGCACTGGGTTCGATTCCTCAGCACCATATAAGCAGAAAAGCCAGAAGTGGCGCTGTGGCTCAAGTGGTAGAGTGCTAGCCTTGAGCTGAAGAGCTGAGGAACAGTGCCCAGGCCCAGAGTTCAAGCCCCACAATTGGCAAAAAAAACACACCAACCCCCCCCCCAAATTAACAAGCATATTTCTGTATGTTCAAATATACACAAATATTTGAACAGCTGAAATTCTAGGGCTTTCAGGGAGTCCAGTTCTTCAAATTTCTCCTCTTGTTACAAAGCCTAAGCTTTCTTACTCATCCATCACTTCTCTAAAATTAACAGCAGTTGTCACAGCTAAAACAGAAGTTCTGTTTTACTGAGTATTTACTAAGATCAGAACTTAGCTACAACTGGACAAAATAGAAACCAGACAATAAAAGGACAGCACTCCTGTCTATGGGTGTGGATTGGGTGAGGCTAGTTTCGCCAGAGAATAGGAAGTAGGGAAGAGTAGGAACCACAAACCACACTGGGGGCCTTAGGAATATTATGTCAGTTGAGTGGCAGTAGCTATATGGGGGTGGATAAAACATCTAGCTCTTGAAACCATCTACTTCAGTTAAGTAGCTTGCCAAGGTCAAACTGCTGGTAATGATAGAGTGGCAATTTGAATCCAGATTGGTCTCTCTAAACTCTGTCCTTTTAATTAATTTTATTATGAAAGTTATATAACCCCATTAACAAACATAGAAAGGGAAATCCCATAATCTCATAACCCAGATACAATGTTAACATTTTGGTGTGGTTTTTGCAGGTTTTTCCCACATGGACATTTTGCCTTCAGAGTTAAATTCATTTCACAAATGATTTGGTACCTTGCTTTCTTCCTATTTAACATCCTACACATTTGTCCAACTTACTTAGTACTTTTGATAATCATCATTTACTAATACATAAATAGTCCACGAAGCATCTCAGTTTACATAATAAAACTTCAATTGGTGGTCTCTGAAGTTCTTTTTTTTTTTTTACTTTCAGAACACCATACAACTTCTACAAATATATACTCTTACCATTGAAAGCTTCAAATAGACAATATTAGTAACAACTAGTAAAAACCCATGATCAAGACACCCTGAGAATTTCACTGTCAGTGGTTTATGCATCCTAGAATCAAATAAATCTGGTGAATGCTACTAATGAAGAGTGATCCAAAAGTAAAAAGTTAAAATAAGCTGTACTTCTGAGCCTATGGAGGACATGGACTTTTTTAAAAAATGGTTTAATGGTCTACCTTCAGTTTCATATGATTAGCAACAACAGAAATTTCATCTTATTAAAATCTGTATTTGGAAGTTTGGAAATTCTTTCAAACACATTCCATCAGTTTTACATATAAGAGTGGTCAGAAGCTGCAAAAAGATTGCTTATCAAGGGTGGTGGCATATTTCGAAATAAATATGTGATTCAAATGACATACACCCATTTTTCTCAGGTATTGCTAAGAAATAAAGGAGACAACAACAACAAACATCAAATACAAGTTTGCTAAATGAGTAAGATACAAAGCACTGTCATCAGAAGAATCTCCTATGTTTGGAGGAAAATAATCGCCAAAATATTTGTATGTCTCTGAGGCTGTTTTGAAAGTTTCAATAGAATCCAAGCTACTATTAGTTTGATATGGAAATAGCATGGTTCAGTACCGGGCAGCATCCACAGACATGTAAGTGAAATTGGGTGAAAATAAAGAGAAGTAGGTATTTCCATTCCTACCAAGATGGAATCTGCTCCATCATAACAATATGGCTCCATAACAATATAGCTTTTCACGAGTAACACATGCATATGCATGCATACATACACACACAAACACACACACTTGAGGTAATCAAAACTTAATAGTAAGTTATTTCATAAAAGAAATTTATACAAGAAAATAAGGAAATGACAAACAGAAAATTCAACAGTTCTGAAGGAGAGAGGTACTGCTGGCGGGGAAGGATACTTGTGGTATTTCAAGATACTTGTGGTATTTCAGTTCTTATGCTGAAGGATGGGAATTGGGACATTTTATTTCTCTTTCTTTCTCTTGTGCACAGAGTAGACACCTGTGTGTAGGTATGGGATCCCGTGTATACATATAGTCCCTTATATGAATATTGATTTCTTTGTATGCATAACACACAGAGCCTTGGACTTAACTCACTACCTCTTTCCCACAACTTTGAACTTCTGCAGAACCTTGGTCTCAGACCTTTGTCTTAGATTGGCTGCATGTTCCTTACCTTGACTTCATCCTCCAATAAAAAATTATTGCTTGATGTCCTCTGCTCTCTTCAAGGACTCACCTGTAGTTTTATTCAGGTCACCACTGATGGGAAATAAATGGTGACTTTACAAAGTCACAAGGTGATTCTAATCTTGCTGAAATCTCACTGGAGGCAGGACTGCCCATTTCTAATCTGTCTACTCAGAGTAACTGCGTTTTGCTGAGTTCTACCAAAGAGCTGAAAGTACAGCACAGGCTGGGGTCTCCCAAATGCAGCCAGCTCCCTCCAAGTCGCCTACTGCTCACAAGAAAACGGTCATGTTTATCCATAGCATCCTTTCTGCCCTCTCCCCTCTCTGGGTAGTACCCTTCATTACTGATGTTCACAAACCACCCTTTCTTCATTTTAACAGAAATCCGTCACTCATTGTCTCAGATTTGAATTGAATTACAGAATGGGGATTCATGGGTTAAATATCAGATGTAATGATGGCTGCCTACAATTTACCCACAAACAGGTTCCAACACTCGCTGACTTGGGCTGAACCTTCCTAATACAGAACAACCAAACGTCTAACAGATAACAAGTACTTTTTCTTTAGCTGACATATTTTGCTATGCTTGGTCCAAATTGGCCATTTCTGAAGCTTTTGTCATTTTTCTTGAAATACCATTACACCGAAGACAGAATCTGAAGAATATTTTCTTCTCACTGTAAAAGCAGAGTAATTTTAAAAGTATTGCATTGACCCATGGCTAATAGTGATTAATGGTAAATGGTACAAAAATATGCCAACTGTCAGATATTTTTGTTTTACCAGTTGATGAAATATATATGAAAAAAGCACTCCTAAAATTTTACCCATGAAAACACACTTTACCCACTTAAAACCTTATAATGCATCATCAATACAATTGTCAAATCATTTGCAATATCTCAGAACTGTTCAACTCTTTTCCTACTATCAAATTTATTTTTCTGCAATAACTAATGCCTGAATGCATATCAAGCTCTTTCAAAAGAGGGAGGAAATGTGGGACTTTTTCCCCCTTCATATGACAACAGTATAATAGGCACAATGGCAGTTAATTTATATTTTTAAATTACTGTTTTGCCAACTCTAGATCGACTTTTTAGGATATTCTTTTAAAGATTAAAAAAATCTTCCCCATATCTTTTTGTTTATTTTAAATTACTGCAGCATTGACTCTTGACATACAACAGAAAAAAAGTAATGTGGAAAAGATCCCTTCCCTCCAGCCTATTTTTCTACCACATCATGAATCTATCCACTTCAAAATTAGAAATTATCCAATCCCTGGTCAGCACTGCCAAGGGAAAAGGGACAACCTATAGGAGCTGGTAAATTTTACCCTTTTCTGAACTCACTGGCTCTTCTGTACCCACCCCTATGTGGGACTTCCTGTGTCAGTTTCACAGCACCCTATTCCCTCTTCATGAGCACTTTTGAGTGTCAAAATATTTAGAAGTCCAATGTGCTATTTCTATAATATATACAATATGTATATATTATAGTCAGGGCAATTTGTATATCTACCACCTCAAACATTCACCATAGCCAAGACGTGTAATCAACTTCAATGTTTGTGTATGGGTAAAGAAAATGTGGTCATTCACACAGTGGATCGGATATGAGTCCGCTGGAATGAAATTCTGTCATTCATGTTCACATGGATAGAACGAGAAGTCATTATGTTAAGTGAAATAAGCCATCCTCCAATGCCTATCAATTTTACACATGATAGTTATTTGCTTTGTCCTCAGCCTATATTGCACAGCTCCACAGTGCCACAGCCTCCAGATGCACACATCCTCCTTGCCAAATCAAACTGCCTCACGTTCAACTCTGAAATGGTATCATTTTTTTTTTAGCAGTTTTATTTGGAGGGACTATGAAAACAAATTGTTGGTTTTTTTTTTTGCTTCTGTTAACATGAAATACACACAAGCTTCTCTTTTCTTTTCAGCAATGGCATCCTTTGCACCTTAATGAACATCTCTATATCTTTGGAGAAGCTGTGTTCACCTAACATTGAGGATGCTTCCACAGACTACACAAACCCACAAAGGAGGACGTCTTTATAGAGGTGACCCCTAGGAAAAGAAGGTCAGTATTTCATAACTCAACAAAGAATCTCAACCCATCCTCTTAAAAAAATAGTCACACAATTATCTAATACTTGTGTATGCCACAATTAGTAGGGCTCAGAACTGAAACCTATTGGCAACAATGAGGACATCCAGGTGTATATTCTTTAGCGCAGTTGATGACAAGCACCCTACCAACTTTTTCTTCCCATTGTCACTGCCTTCACCTCAGAGCCTGTCACAGGACCATTAGAAAGATACATCACAGAGGTAGAACACCTTCTTAGAGATCTCTGAATATTTTTTATTTAATTTTTTGTCTGTCATGGGGCTTGAACTCTGGACCTGGACACTGTCCCTCAGCTTTCAACTCAAGGCTAGCCCTCTACCCTTTGAGTCACAGCGCCACTTCCCGAGATCTCTGGATATTTGTATTTTGCTTTTCTTTGCCATTTCTTTTTAGTACAGGCCTGCAGCTATCAGAATTAGGAAGAAAGGAATGAATTCTCCCTAGAGCTTCTGGAGATAGTGTGGCCCTGCTGAGACCTTGATTTTGGACTTCTGATCTCTACAATTATGAGAAAATAAATCTCTGTTGTTTCAAGCCACTAGGCTTGTGGAAGTACTCAGGTTTGAACTCAGGGCCCTTAACTTGCACTGAACTTGAGCCATTCCATCAATAAGCTTGTGGTAATTTATGGTAAGTTATGGCAGCCACAGGAAATTAAACAGAAGTTTTCTGCTTAAGAAAAATTTGTGGGTTAAAAGTGGGCAATAATAAACCTTCTTTAAGGGAAAAGCCTCAGAACAAATACAGCTCTGTTTTTAAAAGTGTTTAGTGGCAGTGGCAAAGACATCTTTTAAGCCCTTCTTCATATATACTTTATTAAGAATCTTTCCTTCACATGTGATTTGGGCAGACAATAATACTATGCAAGGCAGACAACAAATTGATGCTGACCTCTACCCACTAGTCCTGGCTACAATAGAACAAATTATACAGTAACTTACAGCAACAAGGTAAAGCTCCCATAGAAAACAAATGGTACAAAGAAAGCAAGGACTCATCTTGTTCTCTACTGTTCTCCCACTCACTCCTGGCAACATCCAACTATTATCTTCTCAAATGATGAATGCTACTGAGATGACAAATGTAATAAAATAGTCCCTGGATCTAGGAACCAGCAGAAGAAAGAGTGTTCCACAGGCTCTCCCATACCTACTGCCTGCAGAATGGAAGATACTCTCACATTGTCACTGGGGACTACCCTGCAGGTCCAGATCAGGTTTAAAGACATTATTTCCTTTTAGGGTTTCTAATTGCTTTTTGGCACAAAAAAATCATAACTACATTTAAAAATCACAAACAAGACCGTAAAAACCTTTTAAATTCAAAACTACACACACACACACACACACACACACACACACACACACAAATTGCCAGTTAAGCTACACAAAACTAATAATGAGTCATTTGTTTTCTGCTCTACTGTGAACTTCAGTGTGTCAATCGAGTAGAAAGAAAAGGGTGTGCCAAATGCTGGGAGCAGTTGAACATGCCTATTATCCTAGGTACTGGGGAAGTATAAATAAGAGGTCCACAGTCCAAGGCCAATTAGGCAAAAGCATAAGACTTTATTCAAAAAATAACAAAAGCAAAAGCCCTAGTGGTAGATTTACCAGCCTAGCAAATGGGAAGCTATGAGTTCAAACTCTGGCCCTATCAAAATGAAAGGAAAATTATGGAAATATTAGTCCTTGTATTGAGCTTCATTTTTCTCACAAGCAAAATACCACAACTGCACAAGAAAATACATGGCCTAGAACACTGGTTAAAATAAAATGTTCTGGCATTTATAAGATTATCTCTTTGTTGCTTTGTATGTCCCCCCCCTACAGTATAACCCCTGCTTTCACTATATTTGATGTTGGTATAATTTGTGGAGGAGAAGGGGAAAAACATGTCGTTTAAGGATACAGGTGGACCCGTTGCAACAATGAGAAGTACAAGTTGTCATGTCGAAAACGAACTTTACAACTTTGGTGGTGGGGGGGAGGATTGGGGGGGCGGGGGGAGGCTGGGAAGGGATGTGAAGGGTAAACAAAGGAGGAGGCTGCAATGCTTGATAAGAAATGTACTCATTATCTTGCCCATGTAATTGTAACCCCTCTGTACAGTATGTTCACAATAAAAAAAATTAAAATGTTCTGTATCCAGGATTAAATCACCCACTCCAATCTTTCACCAATTCACAACAGTAACATTTTTATGTGCAGCTCTTCCAACTCTCATCAATATCTGCTTAAATCTAGAATGTCTAGAAAAAGGGATCATTTATTATCTTGGAAAATTTGAGTTGATATTTTGTTTTTAGATGGCAGCATCAACTACTTTTGGGTCTAGGACTTGCCTCCAAGTTAGAACTCTAGGCATATTCCTTCTTCCTAAATTTACTCTGTTTTCTCTAAGGCAAAAGTCATTTCATGTCTCTAACCAATGATCACTAGGAAAGTGGGCTGTGTGAAATGTGACCTTCACTGATGCACAGAGACTGAGTCCCCCTATGCCCCATTCCCCAACAGACTAGATGGCGGCATGGCTTCGTATAATCAGTGGGACACTGCCTGGTGAGGCTAGGGAGAAGTCTCACTTGCACACAAGAGCTGTCCTCTCCAGTTTCTACTTACTGGGAAGCACCATAGCATGAGGTTTCTTTACCTTGTCCCTTGTCTCCATTCATCTACTTCCTCAGAAAGCAAGGAGCTGTGCATAGGGTACTCTTCTGTCCTCCTCTTTCCTCTATTTCCTGCCTCCCTAGAGCAACCAACACAGTGCATCCCCTCAAACACCCCCATCCCATTTGCACTGGTGACACATACTTGTAAGACTCTACAATTAGCACTTTGAAGTCTTTGGACACCCCCTATAAGCAATGCTGACCTGCTGAACCCAGGAAATCCTGTTTCCCTGCTAAAGAAAAAAACTTGCATGAATTTGTTTTTCCACCTCTTGCCCAGTTATAAAGAAATTTCATACACATGGCTGTATCTAAAATCAAGATATAGCCTCAAATTTCACTCTCAATTGTTTAAAAGAAGATTTCACTGCCCCCCATACTATTCCTACAATAAAAATTCAGGTTATTTTTTTATCATATCTCTTGGGACTTAAGAAAGACTAAAACCAAAAAAGTATTGAAAAATAGAGTAACTACCACGTGTGGTCTATATCTACAGAAGAACACATGCCAAAGGATTCACTGAAAGAAAAAGTAAATAATTCTAAAATAGAAGCTTATTTTTCCTATTTACTTTTCTTTTTGACTATCTTCTTGTGTGTATGTGTTTTGGAAGGCTTGTAGTATTTGTGGCCTCAAGGAAGCTTTCAAACAATTGGAATATTAATACAGGAATTCTTGGTCTCTCTAAAACTGCAGTAATGACAGGGGGCTCTCATAGTAGGTGCTGAAATTCTTTTTTTTACTTACTTTTTTATTATTATGAAAATAAGATACAGAGGAGTTACAATAGATAGTAAGTGAGTATGAAATTCTTTTAATCACACCAAACAAAGGCTCTCAGGATGTGTGGAAATCAAACCTCTGCTTAGAGAGTAGTAAATTTCTAAACAGGGTAACTCAAATAGTGTTAGCTTACTACACAAAAAACTTATATTTTTGTTCTAATATAATCTCATTAAATATCCTTCCAAATTTAGATGGATATGGATTTCACTTTTAGAAGATATAGTTTATACATTTAAAAGTGACTTATGAAAACCACATTCAGAATTGTGTCGCTGAAGAATTCTAGACTATTCTGTGTTTAAAAAAAAAAGAGTAATGTTGAGTTGAGTGTTGATGGCTCACACCTATAATCCTAACTACTCAGGAGGCTGAGATTTGAGGATTGTGGTTCAAAACCAGCCTGGGCAGGGAAGTCCATGAGACTCTTCTCTCCAATTAGCCACCAAAAAGCTGGAAGTGGAGTTGTGGCTCAAGTGATAGAGTGCTAGCCTTGAGCAAAAAAAGCTCAGGGACAGCTCCCAAGCCCTGAGGTTAAGCCCAAAGACAAATTAATAAAACTGTTTTAATATTTCCTTTGTACTTTGAAAGCTTCTTTTATTTTTTGGGCTCCTTTTGCTTGCCTGAATTACGTTATTCTTAAGAGTTATCCATCTGTTCGATTGAAACTTTGTATTGTTAGAGAACAACAAGAAATGAATATCTTATTGCCATATAATTCTGTGATTTCTACTGATAAAATACCTAGATGGAGAAGATAAACCATGTTTTTTGGAGTATACAATATGATTTTTTTTCACTTTGCCAACTTACCAAAATGGTTTTCTTTGGTTCTTATTATCCATCAAAATTTGGGAATGTGTCATCATTCATTCATGTCAGCAGACATTTTTAGAGGGCTTATTATGAGCCAGGCATAAGCCCTAGCCTACATATGGATTTTGACCCAAGAAAACTTACAGTTCAATAGGGAACACAGTTATTTGGCAGATTCTGTACCAAAAACTATACAACTACTATAATAGCTTTGAAGAAAACACACAGTGACTTAGTAACTCCATTTAGACTAAGGAGCTAGGGAAATGACAAGAAAGATCTCCCTGGGAAATGGCAATATTCTTTTATTACATACTCATAGAAGATTTTAGAATTAGGCACACAAAAGATGGTCCCAAATATTCCAAGGCAAAATGAGGTATAGGAAAGAGAAGGGTCTGGAACTAGACAGATCTGATTAGATTCCCTGTTATAACTGTAGTGCCTGCAGCAGCTCATATTGAGGACTATGGTCAACCCATAGGTCTGTGGAATTAGTCTCTGTGAAAAATACACAAAGCACTCACTTCATAGTAATTGCTCAATAAACTATAGCTAGCAAGTAACTCAGAATCGATACTGATTTATGTGTGAGCTTTGACATCTCAGAATAAAGATTATTTTCATTTAGACTTTGGTCTTGACAGAAATAATCACTGAAAAAGAAGAAACTCCAAAAATCTATTCTAAACACAAATGCTAATGGTGTCCATGATTTTCTCTAGTCAGGTGGCCATCAGGTATCATTTATTTATACAATGTTGGCACTTATATAATAGATTTTCTTGACAGATACATAAACACAGGCAAAAAGAAGAGTTGTTAGATTGTGCCCAATAGCTTTCTATCCACATTAGGAAAGAAATATGCATTAGGGCTTTGGAAAGGTAAACTCCTTTAAGGCAGGTAAGTGTTTTTCATGTCATTAACTGTTTGACTGAGAGGACACTGGCAAAGCCTTTTAGAGGAAGCTTAAATTCACTCTGCAGCCCAAGAAGTATTTCCCACCCCTTATTTAGCTTTCCTTATCCTTTTTCCAGTACTTGCAAATACTGGCAGGACAGGGCAAGTGACACTTGCTCATTCCTTTATTGGAAACTCACTGCTGCCTCGAGGTACAGCTGGAGAAGCCTCATCTTCCAGAAACTCCCCATTCTCCACTAATCTTACTGAGTATACCATCCAATGACCACATTAGTGGTGAATAACCCTTTTCCTACTTTAGCAGAAGGCCAAATGTTTCAGATACCATACTTATTCAACTTCTATGCCTCAATCAGAAAGAATGACATTGTCACGTTTGTTAGGAAATGGAAAGACTTGGAAAAAATTATATTAAGTAAAGTAAGCCAGGCCCAAAGAAATATAGGTCCCATGGTTTCCCTTATTTGCAATAACTAGTATATGTCTGAGACAAGCAGAAATGGTCAGATAAGTTGATGTTAGGCGAAATGAACCCCAAGATAAGGACTCAAATTGTTTTTCGTTCTTGCTATTGTTTCTAACATATTTATAAGATGATTTCTTTGTTGCTTTGTATGTCCCTCCCCCACGGTATAACCCCTGTTTTCACTGTATTTGATGTTGGTATAATTTGTGGAGGGTAAGGGAAAAAACCAATTGTTTAAATAGGGATACAGGTAGACCATTGTAACAATGAGATGTACAAGTCGTTATGTCGAAAAACAAACTTTACAACTTTGGCTGGAGTGGGGAGGAGGGGTGCAGGAGAGTGTGGGGGAGATGGGAAGGCATGGGAAGGGGAGACAAAGGAGGAGGCAACAATGCTTGATAAGAAATGTACTCATTACCTTGCCCATGTAATTGTAACCTGTCTGTACGGTATTTTCACAATTTAAAAAAAACTAAGTTGAATAAACTAACAATGGCAACCAGAATGAGAGAATGTCTCATGTACTCAAATACCTGGCACTCCTCTGCTCTGCAAAATGGGAATTTAATTTAACTCCCAATAATCAAGGGGCATAAAGGGGTGAATGGGTGGTCTTGAAAGAGGAACTCCTGGAGTTGGGGGCCTGGGTCCTAAAACTCCAGTTTTAGTACTTGTCTATTGCATCCATTTTTTTCCTTAACAGAGTCCAGCATGTAATGCCCAATGGGCACCAAAAATCTTAAGTGAATGAATGAATGACCTGTTATACACAGTGGCCACAACTGGAAGGTACAACTTTGCAAAAGTATGCAATAGACATGTAAGAATAGAGGGAAAGTAACTATGAATGGAATAACAGGGAGGGCCTTTGACCAGTCTAAACACAGAGCACTGTCCACCCTCACTGGCCTGAAAGCTCATCAACCCTGGGATAGCTGTTCCAGTCTATTCTGGGGGAGACAGGACTTGTAATTAAAACATATGTTTCCATAACTGATCAACTTGATGTGAACTAGGATTTTTTTTAATTTCATAATCCAATTTTACTTCTCTTTTAGAAACCTATAGACTTAATCTTAATCCCAAATTGAAAGTAGATGTTGTTTAGGGTTTAAATGGGAAATGATTCTTTTTTAAATTTTATTGTAAAGGTGCTATACAAAGAGAGGGGTTACAGTTATGTAAGTAAGGTAATGAGTACATTTCTTTTCAGTGTTACCCCCTCCCTCATTGGGAAATGATTTTTCATTTACAAGGCACATGCCTTTGATACAAAACTTGTTTACTTACTTTTTCCACGTCTAGATCATCATCCTGCTTCTTCAAAAACTGTAGAAGAAAAAAAATAATGAGACATCAAAAGAGTATCAAGCAGTCGTTGCCTGAAAACCACCCACAAGAAACCATCAGAGAATTTCCATACATTACAATTTGCCCACAGATTTTCTCACATTCACACAATTGTCACAAAGCCACACTTGCCACAACCACCTGCCTCAAACTGTAAAGACCTGGCCCTGTACCACCAAAGGAAGCCAACATGAAACTTTAACTTTATGGAGCCAAAAAAAATAAGGATAGAAATCTTTTTTCCGGGGGGGGGGAGTCAGGTCGTGGGGCCTGAACTCTGGGCCTGAGTGCTGTCCCTCAGCTCTTCAGTTCAAG
>NW_012267373.1:5463927-5487429 GCF_000151885.1 Dipodomys ordii | reverse complement strand
CACACACACACACACACACACACACACACACACACACACACACCCCTTCTTCCAGGTCTTTACGTAAGTTATCCACAGTCAAGATACATTAAAAAAAGTCTTCCAAGTTAAGTCTTATTCAACTGAACTTTTGGTAGGCTCCAAGCCCATACTTGCCTAAATTCCTATTGCGCTGGTGTTTGTTTTTGAGATAAGTTCTCACTATATTGCCCATGCTGGCCTCAAACTTTCAATCCTCCTACCTCAACCTCCCAAGTGCTAGGATTACAGATGTATAACCACAATGCCTGGCCTTAGAAAGCCTTGAGATAGCTTCTGTTTACCTTTAGGTGGGGTTCCCCATCTGCAGAAAATTTGCCAGCCCACTAACTGGTACCAATTTGCCTCTGAAAACTTCAGACCTAAGATTACCTTAGAACTCTGTAACATCTCCCCTGACAAGGCTGTGCTGACTGATGACACAGATTCCTACACATTAAGCCTTCAAGTGTCATGGTGGGAAAAGCAAATCTCCAGTTTGTTCATATACTCTCCCTGTAATATTACAGTAAAGCTCCAACTTTAGTAAGTATGCAAAGAGAACAGTTACATTGTTGACAACAACTGTTATTATACAGAAACTATAAGGTTTGAGTTGGGGAATCTGAAATTTTTTTTTAAATGGAAGAAGCATTTTTTCTTATCTCCATAGAGACTCTTAAGCTCTTCACCATGGCTTTCAGTACCTTTCTTCTTGGTCTATGGCTTAAAACACTCTCATTGTAAATTGCTATTCCTATCAAAACCATCCCCCTCCACACACACAAAATAGTCTTTTCACTGGTTGAAAAGAGGCATAATTAGCAGTAACAGCTTTGTTTTGTTTAATCAAAGATGACTAAGATGAAGTGGAGAAAAAAATGACCACGGAGAAGAGAATTAGAAACTCATATATTGTTGTTTGTAGATGGGCATTCAAATCATAAACTCACTGCAGACAAAAAAGAAACCCACCATGGAGATTGGAGGGGAAAAATACAATAATAAGCATGCCACTATAGCTGTACCTTGTAACCTGGCTCCCTTATCTCTTCTGGCTTCTGGGACATGCTGCCTTCCCCTAACCAAGGAGACACTATCATCTATGTCCTTTCTTCTGGCTAACCACTGGGAATATGGCACTCTTATGCTGTGCAAAATGGGAATTTAACTTAGCTCCCAATAATCAAAAGAGTATCTCAGTGCCACAGAAAGTTCTACTGAAGAAAACATGCTTACATGAAAAATTTAACTTCCAGACTTAAACACTTCCATAGAGATTTAGAAACACTGTTTGATTTATAAGTCACAACAAAGAGTTTTCATTTGCAAGGTGAAAGATTCCTTCCTCTGCTACAGAAAGAGCACTTGAATCTACTGTTTTAGTGCAAGAAGGAAACTTAATACCTCTCACACACATATTGCAAAACTACAACAACACAGGATGCCCAGTTCACAACAGACTGCAAAGGAATGAATCTTCACTCCCCAGCACTTTAGCAACTAGTGCCAACAGGAAAACTGAAAACCCATTTGGAGTTGCTAGCTTATTACTGCACAGTCTAATCCCTCCATGCACATACACAGCACCATCCAATTTCTTTTTCAGGCTTATGAAACAGATGGAGTTAACAAAGACCATGTATGCATCGTTCTGCACCATAAACCCAAAGGAGGATGCCACAGCTTTAGCTTTAACGACAACCAAGCAAGATAACTTTCAAATTCATTTTAGGCATCAGTGCTATTGTTTCAAAGAGGATATGAGTGGATCAAATAAACTGCCTACAAGTGAAATTGATTTGACAATCCATTTAGAATGAAGAGTGACATCTGTCTCTAAAACTACACATTTTTCTAAGTCTGTTTCTGAATGCTAACAATAAGTTTTAAACAGCCAACGTTAAACTGAAATAGAAATATTTTTATTAAAATGACCTATCTTCAAATTGACCAATTATCCCAAATTATCTCTATTACAAAAAGTATTTTTAAATCCAAATTTTAGGTGTCTATATCTTAAGGCAAGATAGATTCCTCTTACTCTCCATGTGTGTGCATATGCCTCTGTGTATAGATACAGATAGGCATATTACTTATACCAGCATTACAAAACAGTTGACTACCTATCCGGTTGGGACTTTAAGCCATTGACTATTTTTCCAACTTTTATTCTTCCTGCTGAAGTGGTATTGATGATTTGGTTGACAAACATAACTAAAGTGACCCTGAGACCTCAGTGGAAAAGGCTAATTATAAATGTTGCAAATGTGTGATGAACTGTAGGAGTTCAAGCCAAAGAGACCCTGACCAAAAATGAAGTACTCCCAATGGCTTAAATGAGATGAACCCTCCATCCTTGGAAGAACATGCAAATGTTCCAAAAATGAAACTTTGACATCTCTCTTGATATAGCTATCCCTTCAGTCCGCACTACTCTTGTACCTCCAAATGCTCAGAGCATATCAGCCTGAACCTTGCAACAGTACAGCACAGGAAGGAGAGGTGATTTCACAGTCTAAGGAACACTGGCCACACATTCAGTGAATGGCAAAAGGTTTGGTAGTGCTCCAAGGCAGAGAGGTGGCTAATGGGCTGGCAGTGGCTGGAAGGAGAAAGATAGGAAACTGAGGCAAATGCCAGATTGTGAGAGAAGGTATTTTCCAGCTGAGAAGTCAGTAGGAGTTACAAGGGCACTTCTGCACTGTCATTGTATTTTTAATCTCTCCCCTTCCCATGGAGGAGCAGAAAGAAAGACTCAACTCCTCTGTATATCCCTGACACTGGGCTAAGCATTATTATTCCAAGCTCCCCAACTTTGCTGGGTAAGTATATATATTTTTTCTGATCAGCCTTCAGGGTCTAGCTCACAGTCTTCTTTTACTCTCATCCTCTCTGTCCACATTTCCCTGCAAGACTAGTTTTCCTCTGGGTTGTGTGATTACTGCAGTTCATGCCAGCCGTGTGTCACTGTTTCCCTGTTAGACTGTTAGCTCTGTCACTGGTCAGGACATCACCGAGACCACTGCCTGGAACACACAGGGGCAGGGCTGGTGTCACCTCTGCTGATGGATGAATGAAGCGGTGACAAGGGGCAGTAACAGAGTAACCAATGAAATAGCACTAGGGCAAACCAACCTCACCCCTTCCTGCATTACAGACTGGTATTTGTGGGGATGGAGTATGTAAGTCCAGAATGTGACTACAACCCACATACAAAACACACTTAGCCAGAAAGTGTACTTCTTTAAATTTAGTCTTGGGTCTTTAGCATTAAATAACAAATATCTAAACTGAAGCTTGTGCTATTGGTTTTCATATTAACTAGTGAGTTTTTTGTTATTAAGATATATAATTGAGACATAGAAATTCAATATATTATGGTCATAATCACATCTGATATGTGATGAAGGAGACTTACGGGTGAGAAGGAATTCAACAATGATTTAAACCATTATTCAGATTTCTGTTTATTTAAAAAAATGGGGAACTTGTGAGAGAAATGGTATGCTTTCATCTTGCCACAGTGTCTTCTCTGTTTCGAATTCAAGCCCTTACAATACTTGCAGAAGATTTAAAATATTCATTGACCTGCCAAAAAACATCTGCACATTACTGGACACGTCTTCACACAGTCACATCTGAATAACTTCTTTCTGCTCCAGTGATCATAGCTGTATTCAATCACAACTAAAGTAGGAATCTCAGAACTGTATGTGGTGTGATGTCAGTGGCAATGGAGGATGAAATAGCCATTTGATAGCAACTTTCATACCAGGCCTGTCAACAGGGACAAGTGTTCCTTCGGTTATTCTCAACTTAGGATCCAAGGCACAGGAAAGACCAGGCAGGGCCAGACTCACTATAGTTCCAAAGAAGGCTATGACACATACAGAGCATACACAGAAGCTCCTCACTGCTCTTGGGCACATGAGGCAGCCTGGCTCTTTGCCCAATGCCCAGGAACAGGCCCACTTTCACGGTGGGTTCCCCAGGCCTGTGCAGCTGCAGACAGGCACACAGTGTGTGGGACCATCCATGCTCAATACCACCATGAGCTCCTGTTTTCCCGGACAGCTGGGTAAGGCCCCAGAGACAGGCCCCAAGCCAGACAAGGCCCTTTGTCACAAGGAACTTATTCCTCCCTGCCCTGTTTCGCCGGAAGAGTGTATTTTCCTCTAGCCATCCATTCTGGTCCCAACTGGCTCATAGAGAATGAGGCTGTATGCACAACCCATCTAACAAGGTTAGACACAGTGTTAACTGCAATCTGGCTTTCCCATCCCCAATCCAGGTGCGTGGTAAATATATGTTCCAAATGTCAAGAGATTCAGGGCAACAGTGAGGCTGATATAAAATAAGGTCACCCCAGGAGAATCTTCAACACACTGGTATGGAGGGGGAAATGCCTACAGTGCAGAGGATGGCAGAGGTGGCTGGGGAATTTCCTTGATCTTTTATGCTGGGATGATGGCACGGGGTTCAGCTAAGGCTCTATGTGCTCTCATTTCTATTTAGTTTATAGACTTGCTTTACCTCCTTTAAAAGGTAATATATGCTCATTAAACTTCTGTACATAATGGCACTCACGTTATGCTAGAGCTTTTTCTTTTCTGGCCAGTGTTCCTATGCATGTGGAAATGTTAACATGGATTGTCAGCACCTTCATCTTGCATGCCATAAAGGAGAGCACATGGGACTTCTGATAGAAGCAACTAGGAGGGGAAGTACTGCAAATGAGAACCATGTATCTAGTACCATTAACTGCAGGGTCTATTTCAGTTAAGAAGGTAGAAAATATAGACTCTACCATCTAATGATGCCCCTCACAAGTGACCTATAAAATAGTATTCTCTACAATAAAAAAAAAGACTGGCCCATAGCCAGAGAGGAAGGAGTTGGCTAGGAAACTAAGTTCTATCCCTGGATCTGCTATTTACATGCTCTATGATTTGGTAGAAATGAGTACATCAAGGGTTACATGCCAAAATCCCATGGGGCCAGGAACAATGCATAAATAAGCAGGTGAGGTGAGGCAGGGGTGTGCTAAGAACTCAATACCCTGTCAAGAGGCCAGTTTCACACTGCCCAGGCAGACTGCTATCATTAGCAACAAAAGTTCAGTTTTGACAGATCTTTTTATTTCCTTAAGAAGCTGGAAATTCCAGGTTTCACAAAAACCTATTATATTTTAAAGGACTGGTTTAATTTTTTAATATATCATGTAAGTCATAAAGCTTAGGTCTCAATTTTTCTGACTCTTAAATGTTAAGAAGAAGACTATCCACTTTCCATAAGGGGTTTCTTTAATAATAGGTGATTCATTCCTATAATTCTTAGTACTCAGAAGGCTAAGATATGAAGGATGAAGTTTGAAGCCAGCCCAAAAGTCCACAAGATCTGTCTCTAATTAATCAGGTATGGCTCAAGTGATAGAGCACCAGTTGAGTAAGAAAGCTAAGCAAGAGCAAGAGGCTCTGAGCTCAAGTTCCAGCTTAAGAGAGATTTTTAATGAAATGATCCAAATACATTCAGGTGCACAAGACAGGATAACACATTCTCTTCTTGACATAAACACATTTAAAAGTGCACATGTGCTCAGAAATTTTAAAAAAAGAAGTTAAACTTAGCAGACTTAGAGCTGATGATACTGAGTCTATTGTGGAGTGAATCCCTGGACTAGAAAGGCCCTGACTTCTCTCTGATGTGTGAAACCAGAGTATAGACCATCCTTTCCAGAAAACCTGCAGAAATAGGCAGCAGTAGGGTGATGGCCAGAGGAGAGTGAGGTAAAGAGAGTATAGCTTTTAGATGAAACTCCAAAAGTGTTTATGTTAAATGATCATCATGTTAGAGCAAACAGACAAAAACCCAAATACCAACTGAAGAAACTGTGTCAGCAAAATACTAGAAAGTGCTGGATGCAGTAAAATTTTTATTAGTAAGAGTGAAGAAGCCAAGTTCTAGTTAGACAGATTTTCCTAAACAAGAAGTCAGGAAAAAAAGGAAAACTCTTTACTATAACACATACTGCCCTACATTCTCACTGTGCCATTTTGGTATTTGTCCTTTTTAGCCTACTTCTATCACAGTCTCTCTTTGCTAAAATACATTAGTTGCCATGGAAACGATGTCATAGTGTGTAAAACCATTTACTGTCCTTGGAAAGGCATTCATGAGAAAACTGAACAGTAGCATGTTTTGAAAAGGTAAGCAACAGAAAGCAGTTGTGTGAAAACAGAGGGTCTCAAAATCATGACTTCAAAGTATTCCTCTCCCTCCAGCATTCTCTGTCCCTGAGAGCTTTGTATGTCAGTTTCCCAAACCATCCAGAGAAGCACCTTTCCAAGTTATGTAGGCCAGATGTACTTAAAATGAAGTCTTTGATGTACCTGAAACCAGTAGAAAGGCTGCGAAACCACAGAATCAGAACAACTGCATCCATCATAAGAGCTCTGCAAATGGAATGACTTTGTCCTGGAATACATTCTGCTCTAGAAATAATACATGGTACCTAGAGATTTGGAATTTCCTAATGGTCATGAATTAGCAAGCCACTCCTGTTTAATCTTTTCAACTCCAAGTCTGCTGCATTAATTCCATCAAGAAAATATACTAGGTATCAGGCATGCTACCTCATACCTATAATTCCAGCACTTGGAAGCCTAAAGCAGGAGAATTTGAGTTCAACGCCAGCCTAGATAGATAGATAGATAGATAGATAGATAGATAGATAGATAGATAGATAGATAGATAGATAGATAGATAGATAGACAGATCTACACTGTTTCAAAGACAAAACAAAATAAAAATTGATACTGTAGCAGTAGCTATGGATACATATTCTATAGTGACAAAGCAACCAGACAGCCACATATGTGTCCACTGGAAGTTTAAAATATCTAAAGGTAGACAAAGAAGCAGGGGCAAGAGCACAAAAGGCCTCCTGAGCCATGGTGAAGAGCTGGAATTTATTCTAACGGCAACAGGAAGATCCTAAGGGAAGCAATATAATCTCTCTGCTGTTGTGGAAAGGGCACTGAACAGGTCAAAAAAGAGAAAAGCAGAACAGTATGGTTGAGGAATAGTACACAGTCCAGAAGAAAAAAAGAGAGCAAAGAGCAGATGGAAAAATTCTTCTACCTTAGGGACAGTAATCCATCCCTTGTCTGTGAAAGAGCTAGTAATCCCAGCAATCCCTCAGGATAAGCATTTGTACAATCTGTTTCACTTTGCAAACCAAGTGTTATGATTAGTTGCATTAAAATACACCACACTTCAACCAGGTGCCAGTGGCTTGTGCCTGTAAGCCTAGCTACTGAGATCAGATCAGAAAGGTCATGGTTTGAAGCCAACCTGAACAGAAAAGCTCATAGACTCTTGTCTCCAATAAAAACCATTAATAAGCACAGGTGGAAGAGTGGCTCAAGTGGTAGAACACAAGTCAAGCAAGCCTAAGAAGAGGAGTTCAAGCCTGAGAAAAAAATTAAAAAACAAAAAACAACCCCCCCCACACACACACTTGAGTTTTGTAATCTCCACATTGCCCTTGCAGCTTCTGCCAGTGTCTGGGCTGTATGGTGACTTTTTTTAATCCAAATGTAATTAAATCTGAAGGATGACCAATAATACTCATTTCTTTTGCTGTCCTTTTTTAAGCTAGATGTAATACCTCTCTTTTATTGTCATCATGCAGGGTGTTCACCAATAAAACAAAAAGCCATTGGATCCAAGAAGCTCAAGACAGCTAACCATCCAGTCTTGACTGGATGGTTAACACAATGCTGCTCCTGACAGACATTATATGCGGAGCCTGAGATGCACAAAATACTAGTCAGGAGAGTGAAAGGGAAATGTAGACTGTACAGGAAGTAAGATTTGCAGGAAACAGTCACTAAAGATCTTTTAATGAACAGTCAGAATGATCTCAGTAGAGTGGGGGATTGCATTATTTTGGGGAGAGGGGCTATTGAATGGTTATTCTGCAGTACCTCTTTTGGCTTCAATGAGCTAAAAGACAATGAAAGGTGTAAAACATGCTAGGAAAGCACTGAATCACTAAGCCATACCTTTTGTCCCAGACTTAGTTTGCCAAGGAAGTTGGTAATATATGTTAATTAGCACAAAATGTTCGTTGATATTTATTATGGACCACAGGAACCACAGTGATATCCCTGATGACATAAGACACAGTCACAATCTGCTAAAGAAACATTACAACTACTTCTAGCATTACTACTTATTGTATTAAGAACACATGCTAAGACAGCTCTCTAAGAACATCTGTTAGAACAAGTGTCTTATTCTAAATTAAATTGTGCTTACTTTGAAGTTACATTTGTTCTGTGCATATTTGTAATGTAGCTAGTTTTAATGTATTAGCTCCATTAGTAGAAGAAAAAAAACAGTTAAATTATTCCAGTTTTATGTGAGTATTATCAAGAATTTTAAACAAAATCAATTCACTCAAATAATAGGGGTTTCTTGCCATTTATTTCACAGGATCAAAATTAACTTGTAGAAGACCAATCTGTCATAGGCAAAAAGAAGCAACTATGTTGTAAACTACGTTGTGACTATAAATTGTAAAAAACTCAACACAAGAGATGAAATGACTTATTTTTGCAGTGATGATACAAATATAAGTTTTGTGACAATAAAAATAACATTCTTACTTTTGAGGAAAACTATGGAGCAGAAAGTTATTTAAGTTTGGAATGGCACATGCATAAGTGTCTATATCCCATCAAATGCAGAAGAAACTGACAAATCATCAGTCTCTTTTGCTGCTGGTCAACACTTGGATTGTAGAAGTGCCTGGGAAATTCTCTCTAAATCAACCTAGTGTGGCAATGATGCTATCATAGAAAAGTTCTCTGAAACTGGACTGTGTTCTGTTTCTAATTGGTTGGACACCTCTTTCGTTTTTGGTAGTACCAGGATTTGGACTCTTAGCTTCATGCTTGTTAGGAAAGTGCATTACAGGATGAGTTAGCCCTGGCCCCTTTTCACTTCAGTTTTTTCTCAGATAAGGTCTCAGTTTTTTTGCTCCAGAGCCAGTCTCAAAACCACGATCCTCCTGATTTCCACTTCCTAAGTAGCTGAAATTGCAGGTGTGAGCTACCATTCCAGCCCTAGTTAGAAATCTTTCATAAAAGCAGAGTGTGAAGTACAAAAAATATAGTTTTTGAAACCTTTAGCCAATTGCAGCTTCTGAAAATAAGACTTGTAAGCATAAGTTGTTGTAATTTATCCCAATGAAACAAAGGAAGAACTGAACACATTAAATGATAAGAACCTGAACAGCATCCAGAATTCAACTCCAAAGTTACATTATGATGTTTTATAATATCTTGACTTGTAGAAATCTTCTAATGCAGCTCCCAGATTAAGTGAATATGTTTATGTTTTACCCCATAATGAAATGAAATTGAGAAAACCTATGGTTTTGTATCACCTAAATGTGACAAAACACTCTAAAGGACCACAGAACAACTTTCTTAGTTTCATCTTGGAAAAACATTTGCTGAAGATAGGAATTCTGAATGAAGGAAGAAGACCTATGAAGATACCAGGCAAAGTATTTACACATTTCAAAAAGAAATTGTCTGGAAAAAGTCTCCATTTAGCAGAGTTTGCTCTGAGTTTACTAGGGACTTTGTGCCTAAAGAATGAGCAAGTTTCTCATTTAGAAATACTGTGGTATAAACATAAATGCCCATTGAAGCTATCTATTTTAAATATTAATGATAAATACAACTCTGAAAGGACTGAAGGTAACTTTATGAGAAAATTAAAGACAAGTTTTTTTACTCTTCATAAAAAGTCTCAGCAACATGATTATTAGAGACTTGGCTAAAAACCTGACTAACGTGAGTGGGATCTCTAGCAAAGACTACTGCCTATGTTCTTACTAGTTCCTGGGTAGCTCAAATACACGACGTTTTCCTCGAATGTACATAGGCATGTGTTTTAAAATTTTAGAAACTCATTTTAAGTAAATTTGAATAGAATTTTTCATGGTTCCAAAATATTTTTTAATCTGCCAGTTAATAAATTTTTTAATTCCATAGTTTAGTAACTCTTTTTTAAATGTTAATTATGGTCCGCCATCTCTACCTCTCTTAGTTTCCACTGACTGACAGGGAAAACTTGTTTTGGTGTTTACTCCAAGCATCACAGTAATTTTCTCATAGGAAAATACATAAGCAACATCTCAGTAGGCAGCTCCCACCACACCCCCAACCAAGGCATGCTTTTAAAGTAGGTTTAGAGATTTCCCTTCCCAAACTGCAAGGTATTTCAGAAAACAACTCGTTTTAAAAAGCATCTTCTTAACTGCATCATCATCCTTGTATGAATGTCATAGAGATGAAATGTAATTAAAGAGTTTTCCCCTTTCTCATTTGAGGGTTCTGGTAAGTGCTTATGAATTATACTTGGAAATGAATGTCTCCGTAAGCTGGCACTTTATTTAGAACATGGGGGTTGAATTAAAATGAAGAGCATCTCCCCTTGTATTTGGAGTCATCGTTTTTAGTATTCATCCCCTTAACTTTAAAACATGGAAGTGAAAGATCACATACAGTAAAGAATTCTCCTCTTGGTCTGAGCTTCAGTGCAAACTCATTGGAGAAAGGCTTGAAGTTCTCATACTTTCTACTGACCTGAGGCCCCAAGGCATCCTAGAGCCTTTCTTCTAGAACAATGGGAAGAAGAACCACCACTAAGTAAACAATAGGAAACCAAAGGCCCCATTTCATTTTTGAACTAGCAGCTGCTTCTCAAGAGGACCAAACTTCATACTTCTTGCTCAAAATAAATATAAATGCAGGTACACTATGCCATAACTTTCTCAAAGGAAAAGCAATGGTTGAATACAGCTTTGTTAGAATAATTACATTTTTTGCTTATGTCAAAAAGTATTGCTACATTTGTACGCATTATCCTGCCCATGCAATTGTAACCCCTCTGTACAGTATGTTCACAAATAAAACAAAATTAAATTTTTAAAAAAGTATTGCTACTACAGGTAACTTAAGAGTTTCAGAGTAAAAGCTATACTTGCCTCAGGCGATTAGTCAAATTAAACTACTGGCAACTGCTTCATAGTGCTGTCCCTTTGCCTTTCTGTCTTTCTCTCGAAGAGGAAGATAGTGATGAGGAGAGGGACTGATTCACACATTCATTTCAGGTCAGATTATAAGATAGTTTTCTTCCAGAGTTCCAAACATGACGCAGAACTCAAGTGCCTTTTTTCTTAGGGGGCTCATCTTCCCACCAAGCTTCTAACAGCTCACTAAGCCTCAAGTAGAAAATAGGAAATTGGATTTCAGTGACAATGCCTTCAGAATCTCTGCAAGCTCCTCCTCCTAACCCTGGAAGTGATTTTGTTCACTCGTGGACAAAGGACAACTGTCCTGCCGCCTTCCCTCTTGCATCACTTGATGTGCAATACATGCCCAGCCTTCTGAGAGGTTCCTTCCAATTCAGTTTCCTTCTAACAAAGCTCTCCTCTTAAATGAAGGACTGGGCTAACTCTGGTCTCTGAAACATGCTTGAAGGGACTGTTTGAGATGTCAAAAGTGGAACAATGTCTTCTTTGTCCTTGACCATGTTCTGTCCTCCCCTTGAAGTAAAGAAATCCTTAGCCTCAATGGGGGAGACTCCCAGGGCAACAAGAATTAGGAAGGGGAAGTAAATTAAGTATTAGGTCAGAATATTATTTCCACTAAAACAGCTGCTCATCATGCAAGGTCACAGGTACAGAACACTCACTAAGATTTCTTTAAAAAGCCAGTATTGTGGCTCACATCTACAAGTCTGGCAGCTTAAGCTACCTTCAGCCTTCCAAGTGCTGAAGGTAGCTTAAGCTCATAGAGAAACTCTGTCTCAAAATAAAAACTAAAAACAAACAAAAAATCCTAGCAAAACTGACTTGTTCTTCCAGAAGACATGTTTTACAAGTTTGAACCAAGATTTCCCAATACTCCATTTGTCCACTCTCCTGGTACCCTCCTGACAGAGATCCTTGACACTTCTTTCTTCAGTGGAAACACTGAGAGCACAGGTGGATGTTTTAGAAGGAATCTTCCTGTAGCAGCAGTTCTGGATCTCAAGTTCATGGAAGAGTTATTGTGAAAACCGAGGTTTTATCATAGCTAAAGATGTGAGTATCAGAGAAGGCAGCAGGGCCTGCCTTCAACACTCCAGATCAGGTACTTCAAATACTTTCATGCTCTTCCCCACATGTCATTTGGGGCCAAGGCACAATTAGATAACATTTGGGGCTGAACTTTTTTCTAAGTACCAGTCCTACTTGGAACTATATCAATAATCCACAGCCATCCTTTTCCCAGATGTTTCTGACACCTCAGAAGACCTGGCTGTGTTCATTCTACTAGTCTTTACAGATTCTTCCAAGCCAGCCCTCACTGGCTTTCCTAGGCTAATCATGTCTCAAAGAGAATTATGTCCAACTCTTGGCACTTAAAATCAAGAGTATGTTGAATAATCACTACAAACAGTAGCAATTACAGAGTTAAGAACATCTCTATGAAAAGATCGGTGATACATATCATCTATGCCTCTGTCCTAATTTACAGGCAGGATTAGAAGGTAGAATCAAGCTGGGTGTAGGTGACTCACACTTGTAATCCTAGCTACTCATGAGGCTAAGATCTAAGAATTACAGCTCAAAGCCAGCCTGGGCAGACAAATCTGGGAGACTCTTATCTCTAAATAACCACCAAAAAAGCCAGAACTAGAGTTGTAGTTCAAGTGGTAGAAGGCCAGTTTTGAGTGAAATATATCAAGCAAGAATGTAAGGCCCAGAGTTCAAATCCCAGTACTTATGCATGTGTGCACATGCATACACAGGCAGGCACACACACACACACACACACACACACACACACACACACACACAGAATCACTACAATTTCACCCAAAGAAGTGGAACATAAGGTGGTATCTAAAGCATTGTGCACAATCAAAACTTGAATTCTACATGATTCTGAGGACCCATCAATGAAAAGGCCAAAGGCTTTACCTACATTAAAAAAGAGTTAAGATGCCACTCATTCTAGCAGTATAACTAAAAACCCAATTTGGAAGTTTAGGATCAAAATCAACAAGGATTTAATAAGTGCAGCTTGGTGTAGTGGTCCATAGCCTTCTAGATGCTTGCTACAAAAAATAGACAGTACTGACACTGACATATGCAAAAGTGACTGAATATGAACAAACTGGGTAAATACATGAGGTAGAAACATTATATACCAGCATAGGGGATAGTGCATTTTCAAGATGTAATCGGGAGGCAGAAAAAGGGCTTAAATCACAGGCAGTGCATGATTAAACAAGGGGAAAAAAACCTCACCACCACTTCCCAGAGATCCTAATAGCATTTCAAACAACAGCACACAAGATGTGCCATCCCTTCACTACAGCAAACTGGCCTTCACCCATAGAAATCATTCTTACAGCTCTCCACTGTTCTCCATCCCAGGTCCATTAAACCTTACATCGAGTTGAGGGCTAGACCCTGGGAGCCATTAATGAGGAACACAGTGCTAGTAACAGGTAGAGGAGAAGATTTTTAATGAATGCTTGATAAACACTGCCTGTTGTGCTGTTGTGTCTTTTGTTACAGAAATGACTGGAGTAGTCCCTCCTCCAACCATAGAAAACATTTTATAAAGCTTTCCTACCATTCTTTTGAAGGATAAATAAAGAGAAGTTGGAGCTGAGCTTCGGTGTCAAAACCTTACTTTGCAGGACATTAAATATGGGAAAGAACTCTCCTTCTCTGCTATGGAGATTCTTCAAGGATGCCACAAAGTGAACATAATGGATGCCTACACTGACACGCCCACAGCCCAAACTGCCTTCTCTATGGCTGAGGCACTCCTATGACTATTGCTTTGAGAGGTCTGGAAATGGTCAGGGGCTCAATAAATGAACACCTGCTTCCTCTGCCGCACAGGCTTTTGGTACAGTATCCTTCAACTTTCATGTCACTCTGCACAAGTGCTAACTTCTGTTGTTTCTTTTATAAAAAGTGTGTTTCCAAAAACCTAATGGCAGGGGGAAAGACATAATTACTTTCCTGATCACCCTAAATATTAAACAAAAAGCTCAAGATTCTGAACATAGAATCAATCAACACAATACCATCCATTCTCACAATATACCACAAGTTCCTAACATAGTACAGTATAGGACTATTACCAAACCTAAACCATGAGGGTCACTAAAAAATAAATTGGTGCTACCAAAAAATATGGAAGCTCACTGTCCAAGAAGATGCCAGCATAGTACCACAGAATGCCCGGGAATGCTCTAGGGATGTGCCTGCCTAAAGAAACATCTGCTGAGCACTTACCTTGTAACTGACATGTTACAGATGGACAGACAAAAACGTGGGGCATCAAGCAACAGACTTTTGAGAAGACAAGATACATACAGATTTCTTGGAGACCTGGATTCTAGTTTGAGTTAAATTAGGAATTTCAAGTATGAACTTGGGACAAGTGATAAAATTCTTTGATTTCTAACACTTATTAGGAAACAACTGAAATACACAAACATTTAATTCAAACGAATAATGAGACTAGAATTCCAGCTGGGCCTTGACAAATGGATAAAATTCTAAGAAAAGGAAAGATTAGGGAAGAAAAAAAGACACATTAGTGTAGTGATAAATGAGCCAGGTATGGCTGAGGAATAATGCAGAAGCTGTGGAAAACACTGGAGTCCAGGCTTAGGAATTTGGTCTTTCTGCTCCTATTCATTGGGTTGTTAGTAAAAATAGGAAAAAGAAAAAGAACCATTATGAACGTTTTCCAACGTCTTCCATTTTGACAGGGATCAACACCTCCTCAATGTAGAAAGCATGAGAAAGAAGCAATGGTTCTTTGCAAACCATGGGAGAGCCTGAGGGATGTGTCAACAAAATGGGAGTGAAACAAAAGAATACAGTCACAGAAACACATTTTCAGGGAGAAGACAATGAAAAAAGATACAGAGAAACAGAATGTTAAGAGTTCATTGCTAACTCAGCTTCAGAGTTGTGCATCTGAAAACAATGAGGTGCTGTGTTGCATTTCTAGGTTAGAAAATAAACTAGACAATACAAGGTGATACCCTTTGAACTCTGCAAAACCAGAGAAGTCGTTAATAGAAACCAGCACTCTTTCAAATATCCTTGTGCATTATGCATATGCTTTAACTATAGGCAACACATTATAGCATTTCTGGGCAGAAATTAACATAAAGTTGAAACAAAAAAAAATCAAAGTTTACAAGTGACAGCAGACACAACACTTGCATGGAAATGAAGGAACTTGGTGTTTATTTGCTTTTTCAGTAGAATCTAAACTGGGCAGGATTTCACAGAAACACAGATTCAGTAACTTTTTCTGGCGATTAAAAGAAGGAATGGGAAAAGTTCCCTGGGGTTTGTTGTGGGAAAAGAGATCTGGCTCATTTTTAATTTTTCATTAAAGCCCTACTTTTCAATATAAAGCAGATGGAATCCTTACACAACTCCTGAAAAGCCTACTATTTTTGGGTACCTAAAAGATGGAAGCCCTGAAGGAAATGAAAGCATCTGAATTTATCCCAGATAAAATACCAAGAGCAGATTCAAAAGGCAAAAGCACTTAGACAACTTAAAGTCAGGTTAAGGTGTCTCCCAGCGATGGAGCCTATGAGTCCTGCTCACCGGCTGGAGAAACATTTCTACACTTTCCACCTGTTCCCACGCTATAGCTGAGGCTCCCAGAGCTTGCTTCACTCCCTGTCTCCTCCAACTGACTCCTCTCTATTCTCAGTCTCTTCCCAGATTACAAAGAAGATGTCAAAGCGCTCAACCACTCCTTATCTCTGATGAAATGAGAAGGAGGCTTGGGAATAGGCACTCCATTGGTCCTTGGATAAGTACTGTTTTAATTCTCCTTTTTTCTTTTCTTTTTATCATAAGACCTAGTTCAGTATGTTCTGTTTGCATCTCTGCCAGAGTGAAAGAAGAACAAAGGGCTGATGTTGACCATGCTCTAACTCTGAGAAGCTGGGTTGATAACTGAAACCAATTCGGAGTGAAAAACACAGATGCCAGAGCCAGACTTCCTGGGTCCAGACCCTGACTAAATCATGTAACCTCTCTGCTTCACTTTTCACAGCTGTTAAGTGGGAATGATAATAGTTCACTGAATTGTGCTGAGTGTTGGCTAATCAACTACATATAAGATGGAGCTCCTGACTTGCAAAGAGCTCACAAAAGGCCAGTACTTCCCTTCCCCCTAGATGACTCTCTTTTTTCCCTCTGTCAGACTGTGTGATGAGGATGATGGGGAGGTGGTCACCAAGTGTGGGGGAGCCCAGATGAAGGAGTAATGGGAGGTATCTGAAATGGAGTCATTAGGAGTACATATTCCACAGCAGTCAAGGTGCCTTTGTATCCCTCAACACATGACACATAAGGCAATGCAAAGCAAGGATGACGAGTCAGGGAATGAGGCATCACAACTTGCAAAAGCAGGAGTTTGGAGTCACACAGGCCCGGCCTCACTAGTTACTAGCTGGGTGACAAAGGGCAAGTTACTTCACAGCTCTGAGCCTAAGTGTCCCCATTTGACTAATGGGGATAATAATACTGTGCCTAGCACATGGAGTTGTTATGATTAAGTAAATTAGTGTATTTGAAGCATTGAACAACAGGCCTCCAGGGGTCAACTAAAGATAGGTGCTTCTATTTGTATAATATCCAGGGAAGGAAGGGTGAGTCGCTGTGGAATGGTGTGTATGTTATGTTTTGAGTGTGGTGTGGTGTGTGTGTGTGTATGTGTGTGTACACATGAGTTTTATACCACCAAAGACAGGGATGCAAGGCCCAAAATAAGTAGTTCAGAAAAAGTTTTCTAAATGGAAAGGCTAAGCCTTTCTCATTCTGTATTTTTCTCCCCCAAAGCTTACAATAAATAGGTGCTCAATATATATTTGCCCCAGTCACTGAGTTCTACTGGAAGTCATGGGCATGTAAAGGCAAAGGGGACAAAATGTAGCCTCTTCTTCCTAGGAAGTGTTCCTAGGAATACTCAGAGACCAAGGCAGCCTTCCCATCCCCATTGAGGCTCAGAGTAGGCCACTGAGAGGCAGGCTGAGACGAATGGCAAGCGCTCTCATCCAAATATTACGACAACTCCGAGTCTTGCAAACATCGTTAAAGTTTCATGAGCCAGTAAGCATTATCTTTTCTTCCCACGTTTTTATTAGACCATAAATCCAGTTCAATTTATATCCTTCCAGGATTACTGCGTTCTAATCAAGTCCAGAGTGTCACTTATTCCTAAGCTGTCTATACTGTATGTCACCCAAGTCCATCTAGATAATTCTGTAAAAGCTACTTATGTGTTTTAGTAGCTAAAAATTAGATTTGCTGAACTGAAAACACTCCAAAAGTGATTTTACTCCTTTAAATAACCCAACTCACTTTTTTTTTGCAGAAATCAAATATGCAACAGTCACAACCACATTTCTTTCTAGCTCTATAGCTCATTCTTTCTTTACAAAGACAGAATACATTCTGAAGTCAAAGTCAAGGGACTTAATTATAAATAGGTTAAAATTCTGGTTGTCTGACTAAAACAAAGAAACTTTTTTTATAGGGCTAGCTTCAGAATGCTTTTATGTTTCTTTTCTCAGGGATAAAGAAGATTCTTCATTTCTTAAGACTTGCTTAAAATACTGTTTCAACCATACCATATGAATGAATTTCTTACTTTTCCTAATATTCTTGATCCAGAACTGACTATCATCTCCAATCTCTTTATAAAATACTCAAAAGTTCCTTGGATGCATATATATATATATATATATCCTATTTAATGTGTATCTGCATATGTGTATGTATAGCAATGCAATCACTGCAAATGTTTACCTGTTTTTTCTTTGTGTGGGATATTATTTTGAATGCTTTACAATTTGTCAAATCTTCACCTCCGACCTTAAAGATATCCATTTTAAAGACAAAGAAAGTGAGGTTAGGCAATTTGGCCCTGCTCATTCAGCTGGAAGAGGATCAAACCTGGATCATACCCTAACCCCATGCTCTGAGCTTCTCCCCTCACCTAAGCTGTAAAGCTCAAAACATACTGATATTGGTACTTGAACAGTCATTTAACCACTGCAGACTTTCCCCTTCATAAATGAAATGACCACTGGACTATATAATCTTTAAGATTATGTATTGGGTTACCTGTACCCTTGAAAAACTCCTTAAGAGGTTCCCTTCTTCTTATATCTTCCACAAGTTTTGAATCATACTTCTCTAGTCTGGGAAGCTGCAGATTGCTGGACTTGTTGTTCCTCTGATGCTGCTCTGGTCAGGTTCACAACTTTTTGTTGCTAAACCTAAGTGCACTTTTTACCCCACATCCTGTAAATGCTATGGCCCAGCCTGCTCATTTCTCTATGCCCAATCCTCAAAATGTCTCCCACTGAAGGCTGTACTCCTCTTCAGTTCCTGGATTCACCATGGCCCTACCTGCTCTTTCTATTCTGCATTCTCTCCTCAGGTGACCTTACCCAAATTTCTGGCATCAATTACTTTTTAATTTTCTGTCATCAATTTATATTTGAATGCTAATCCTCTTTCTTTACTCCAGATTCACCTAGTCACTTGCCTAGAAGACTCACCACAAAAGCCCAAAATGTCTATGAAGAAGTCATCCCTCTGTGTCCCCAACTGTCTTACTGCATTGCTTTCTCCATGTCTCTCTTCACCTACTTTCCCAAAGACTACTCTGCCATATCCATATTTTGTTTCAGCCTTTCTTGCTCCTTTGCACTTTATTCCTTCCATTTAGCCCCTCCTCTGGTGTCCATCCCAGGTTCCAGAAATAGCCTTTCCTGTATGGGTCTTGGTTGTCTCTGGGACAACCTACATTGTGGCCAAGTGTGTTTTATAAAACAGTCAAGCAAGGTGGCTCATGCTTATAATCCCAGCCATTTGGGAGGTGGAGATTAAGGGGATCTCAGTTGGAGGCCACATGGGACAAAAAGTTAGGAAAACCTTCCCTATATAAATTAATAAAGTGGGCATGGTTATCACACTTGTTTCCAGCTATGCAGACCCATGCATAGGCAGCTATCAGTCTGAGGCTGGCCCCAAGCAAAAGCATGAGATCCTATCAAAAAATTAACTAAAAGCAGAACAGAGCTGGGAGCATGGCTCAAGTGGTAAAATATCTGCCTAAAAGATGTGAGGCTCTGGGTTCTTCCAAACACACACACACACACACACACACACACACACACACACACACACACACACACACACACACACGTCAAAGACACATCTTCACTTGTAAATCTTAAATGGCACTCCGGATAAAGTACTTAAAAGAATCTTTTCACTTTCTCCTCTAGCCCCGTCTTCTTTCTGACCCTGAACTAACTGCTGTGTCCCAAATTCTCTGTGCATTAACCTTCTGTTCTGTTTCTGTTTTTTTTTTGTTTGTTTGTTTGTTTTGAGCAGTGGTCTTCCCACAACACCAACTCTTACTTAAAGGCACTTTCTTCTTCACCCTTCTCTACCCATTGTCTCATGTCTTTACTGGGTGTATTCTCCCTGCTAGGTAAGTAGGTAGGAAGTTTGTTTGTTTTGGGAGAAAGTCTCTCCACATGTATCCCAGGCTGGCCTTAAACTTGCTATACTTCTGCTGAAATTACAGGCATATATCACCATGCTCAGTCTCATGCTCCCTTCTGAGTATGCTTACATCTTAGACAGTCCTTCAGAAATAACATTTAAAACAGTGGCCAGAGATTGGGAGCAGAATCACGTTTCTTGACTTTGAAAGTGATCAGTATCTGGAAAATGGTACATGCAACAAATGAATATAGAGAGGTTCAACTTAGACAGACCTAATTGTGGACCACTGAAGGACCATTTAAAATAAAGAAACACACACTGAAACTATTTCAATATCAACATGCTTTGTTTTCTCATTTGCAAGTTTTATTCTACTTTTATTTCCCAAACAAGTTAGAGATGACAATCTAAACGGAATATGGAATGTAGGAACAAATACTTTACTTCATTTTTTTAATGTTTAATGTTTCCCATTAACAGAAGTCTCAATTTCCGAAGTATTTTAGTCAATCCCCTCTTTACAGCCCATATGTATTTTAATTAATATTATCATTTTATAAATATATATGTAGTAGTTTGAATACTGTCTAGTGGCTTTGGGCAATGGCTTTGGAATCAAATTGGGCCTGACCGGGACTCTTATAGCATTCTAGGATCTTGAGTAAGTTATTTAACAAATTACTGAAACTTACTTCAATTTCTCTCCTATAAAGTGGTGATTATAAGTAAAACCACTTCATAACATTATTGTTAAGATTGCAATTTAAATGGTGCATAGCACATACAAATAATAATTGTTAGCTATTACCTATTATCTTATTATCTCCTCTTGTAGACTGTGACTTGTGAACAGCAAGAGTAGAAATATTCATTTTCCATAGTTCCAGCTCCTCAGTTCTTTACCCAAAGTAACATACTAAGCTAATGTTTATAGAAGAGATGAATATAATGAAGTATTCATAGCAAAAAAGAACTGCACTATTAATCATGATGGACATGCTTGCCCACAAAACTTGGAGTCCAGTAGAGAACATGGATCATTCAGAACACTAGCAGTTTCCTTCTCCTGGAGATCTGAAAGTACACTTTAGCCTGAACAGAATATGCTGGATCAAAGTCACAATCAACACAAGCCCCAGGTGGTGCTGAAGAGTTGGGCTGGCTAAGTGGCTGGCCTTCCCATTAACAAGCTGTGTGGGTCACGAGGACAAAGAATTTCACCTCCTAAATGTGCCTATGGAAAAGATGTAACATTCAATTCCCAACTAAAAATATATTTGTCACAAAAGAAAACTGCTTCAATGAACAAGCAGGAACACACAGTGAGCAAGTACATTCCTTACAATCTACGGAAACATATGCAACTCTCACACCCTCATCCAAGATGATTAGGCCTTGTGAATCCTTCATCTTTACTAGTTGTGTTATGTACCAATTTCTTAACCTCCTTAACATCTCAAAGAAGAAAAGGTAATTCTGTGATTTCTAAAGCTCCTCCTCAACACTTTGGAAGTCTTTAGGTACAAAAGATTAAAAAAAAACTAGGCCAAGAAAGGTGCTTCTGGAGTAAAAGAACCACATCAAAGTCCACACAGCAAGCACAAGATGACTGTATGGCAAGCAAAGGATTACTCATTGAGAAACAAAAGCCATATTTTTGAAACCTGCCTAAGATGAAAATATCTGAATTTATAAAATCAAAAGAACAAAAGCAAACATGGGAGTCAGCTCTCACTGTCCATTTAATTCTCATCAGCCTACAAGTTTCCTGAGGGCAGTGGGTGTGTCTTGTTAAGTGGCACTGTCTGACAAGCTGTTTATCCAAAATACTTCATTTTTTTTTCCATTGGGGGTGGGGGGAAGGGTTAACCTACAGCTGTCAGGCTCCCTGGGAATCAAATGTGGCCATATAACTAGATTTCACCTAAAGAATGTGAGGTAGAAGTGATGGGTGTTATTTCCAGATCAAAGTATTTTAAAGGTAGATGCACCCCTCCACTCATTCTTTTGTCTCATCTGTGAACAAAAAACAGTATACCAGGAAAATGGATGCTACAAGATAGAGACATGGGATCAGAATCACTGAATGGAGGAAAGCCAACTACTGACTAGAACCACATATTTGGGACTATTACACAATCAAGAATAAATGTCTACTGCTTTTGAACCATTACATATTTCTTATAATTGCTAATGTAAACCTTATTATAATAGGTGTTCAGCACATGCCAAGGACTTAACTCACATTTATTGACCAGTAAATGAAACCACTGAATATATACTAAAACTTGCAGAAAATGAAACAAATAAGATTACGTTCTTTTCTCAATATGCAGTAGAAACAATCACACAACAAATATAATGCCTTCTGGTGAAGTCTGAAGCCAAAATTGTAGCAATTTGCCTGGAAGAGAGAAGATGGAGAAGGCTTCACAGAGGAGATGACATTTGTGTTGGACCCTATTACTTGAACAGGACTTCGAGCAAGTCAGATGGACATGGAAACTACGGACCCAGGGCAAGACCAAGTGTGAATTTGTACACATTCAACTTTATCATTAAGTCTCTTTAACTTGGTCAAAAGAAGATGAGTTTATTGTGCACTGACTATCCTTTCTGGGTCTGGCATCTAACAAACAAGCCTTTGTTCTTACACTAACACGCATTAACCCTACTGAGTTTTGAATGTAAAAAGTTCCACAGTAAGTGTCCTTACACAATGTGGAAACAAATGTTTAAAGCATCAATCAACCCTTTTCTAATAAAATTCAGAGAATAAACTTGAGACCATTCTGTTGCTTTCAGTAGTTGAAGAGCTATTCTCCTAGGAAAGGCAAGACCAACCTACATTTTGCCATTATCAGTTAAGCATGTGTTACTGGCTTACAAAAATGGACCATTAAGCCCAATATTAACATTAACACTTCCACTTTGAGAGGAACATCACATGGTTCAAAGTTTAGTTTTACATCTTCTATTCATAGCTCAGTGCCCCCAAACCTCAGAGAGCCAAACCACTTCCTCCAAGATCCATGAGTCCCTTCATCTTAAAGCATGGTAGCCATAGGCAGAGAAGGGAGGGGGCGACACAAAGGGCAGAAAGTATTGAAGTTGCATTGGTAGTGAGGGAATATGGGCATCCAAAGGTTAAGTGAAGCAGGCAAGACAGAACTCAGTCCTCAGTGGTCTTGCAAATGCCAATTCAATGCTGTTTTTCTTTTTCCCATGTTCCCAGTTACTTAAGTAAAAAAGGCGAAACTGCATCATCATTGGACAGACCAGATTCCATTTCAAAAGACTTCAGCAAAGTGGCCTCAGACTTGAGAGAAGCAGCAAGTCAGTCTGTCTCACTCTTGTTCATTTAACTACTATTCAAAACCAAAATTCTTCTAAACCCCACACCAATTTCTCCTACCTTAACTCTCACTACCTATCACCAAAAGTAGGTGGGGGGAGTAGGTAAGCTACCACTGCCTAAGTAAGGAGTCAATCAATGCTTTAAAGAAGGCTGGATGATTTTCCTCCTAAATCTAAGAAGCACAGCCAGTCACCACTACTCTCTGAATAGCAAAATGCTGGCACCTGCCACACTGAATTTGGGGGTTGGGGGTGGAAGTGGAGCTTTCATTTTCTTTTCTTTGGTAAATGTGACAGAAAAGACTGAGAGATGAACTGCTTCATCAAAAAGAAAAGGAAGCCACAGGGAAGAAGAGAGACAAAAAAGCGTGGTGCCTATCCTTGGGTACTTTGTGTGTCTTCTCTCTATGCACTGAAAGGGCTCTTTGTCACACACACACACACACACACACACACACACACACACACAC
>NW_012267373.1:5463221-5463577 GCF_000151885.1 Dipodomys ordii | reverse complement strand
GAGGAGGCCCGAGGGGTGGAGGAGTGGGGCAGGGGTTGGGTGGGGAGGGAAGCAGCACGGGGCATCAATTATTAAGTGATTACATCATCCTTGACATTAAAACAACACACACAGCCCGGGTCCCCGCGGGGGGCCTCCCGAAAGGAGGGCGGGGGCGGAGTCTGGGCCAGCCTCGCCCCCAAGCCAATTCCTATTTTTCACCCGGCACCCACTCGCGATCGAGGACGTGCCCCCCCACGCCCCACCATCCCTGCGCCTCCTCCGGCCGCACCCCGCGGAAGTGTTCCGAGAGGCGGCCGTGTGAAGACCCCTCCTAGCGCGGCCACCGAGCCCGCAGCCCAGCCGGGCGCCCGGGA
>NW_012267373.1:5411732-5462745 GCF_000151885.1 Dipodomys ordii | reverse complement strand
CTTAGGCCGCCCGGCCGGCCGGCGGGCGGGCGGGTCTCGGCGGCCTTCGGCTGGCGGCGACCCCTCCTCCTCTCCCGCAGCAGCCCCCTCCTGCCGGCTCCGCTCCTGACAGATGGCGCAACTGCAACGACGCGCCGCCGCCGCCGCGGCTGCTCACAGCTACTCTCGCTGATGCTCCGGCCCCTCCAGCTCCTGAGGGGAGTGAAGAAAGGGCGGGGCGCGCCCGAAGAGTGGCAGGTCATCTTGCCCTATCAAAGAGCCAGTTGGGAGCTGCCGGCCATAACCATTGGTGTCTGGGACGGGGGCGTGATCCATGGGCGGGGCCTCCGCGTGGGTTGAGCGTTACTGTGGCAGCGGGCATCCTGGCATGCGTGCCTTGCAGGGTGTGCGAAAGGATTCGAGGTTGGAGGAGGAGGAGGAGGTGTGTGTGTGTGTGTGTGTGTGTGTGTGTGTGTGTGTGTGTGTGTGTAGGGTTAAGGACTGTAGTTGTGAAATAGATGGACAAGGTGGGGAAAAGGCAGGGAGAGTAAAGAACTGCAGTTTGAGCTTTTCTGCTAGAGATTGACACCTGCCATTCCGCCAAAACCCAGGTAACCTGCCCAGAGAAAGGTCTATCTAGTCTTTTGCATTTGGATGTGGGAGATAAATGCAGAAGTGTTTAGATAGTGGTTGCAAAATATCCAGTGGTTAAACTTAGAAAAGTGAAGAGCAAAGTAGAATCTCCATCACCTAAACCTGGGCATGCGAAAGTATCCCTAGAAACACACTAGTGACAAAAAAGGGGGTGGGAGGGATAGTATCATTTTATCATTCTTCTGCTTTCATGAGAACATCTGGAGGAATTACTGCTGAAATGAAAGAGACAAGCAACTAAAGAACCCCAACTCACAGAGTTCTTTGTACATCTTTGTACATCTTCCCCTCAACCAAGTTTAATTGTAGCCATCGGTTGTCTTTGATTTTTTTTTTTACATTAAAATATCTCACTTTTGTTCTCTTCCTTCCTCCCTCTGTCGTCCCTTCTTCTCTCTCTCTCTACTCTTCCCTCCTTCCTTCTGTTTCTCCCTTCCTCCTCTCCCTTCCTCTTTTTCTCCTTCCTGGAGTCTGAGCTTTTACTCAGATTTTCCTTGTGATATAATAGCAGGTTTAAGTATGCAGTTGGGAGTACATCAGCCTTTATTTCCTATCCAGCTTTTCTATGGCAGGATGTAACTTCATAAAAAGAAACACTTCGGCTTCCTGATTTTCTTTATAGGTAATTCCTGTTTACTAAAAGTTCTGCTTTAAGGCATACTCAGAATCATTCTCCTTAATGATTTTGGCAAGAGCACTGCTCTTCCTCCTCAGCAAATCTAATGTTCAAGAAACAGAAGTGAATCAGCTTTGGCTTCCAAGTTCAAAATCTATATTATCTTTCCTGCCCACTACATTCTTCAACTACAGTTTTAAAGTGTTAGGCACTTTTGCTGATTTTTTTCTTTTTGTATGCAGCATCTTTTTGGAAAAAAAAAGCTTCCAATGTTTGTTAAACTATCTCCATTTTATGGATAAGGATATTAAGGAAAACAGACGGTGACTCATTAGCATATAAACCTCCTCACAATTCTATGTTCAATCTTCCCTTTGTGAAATCTGGAGAAGGTGGGATAAATCTACCTCTTATTTATAACTGCCTCAATAAGAGCCACATTTTAGAGACTGTGCCTCTAATAGCTTCTTGAATAGTGGACAAGAGAAAGAGATAATATGATTAAAATATCAGATTAACCAACTTGCTTCACAACTTCTTCCTGCGTTTTATTATTCTTTTCTTACCTTTCTTTTTATCTGCTCCTCTTAAGTGTAGTTTTAAGTGGATTTGGCCTCCTCAGGAGGATTTGCTAATGGTCTGAACATGCGTATAGAGTACTGCAAAAGATTTGGATATTATTTCCTATTTTGATCTGCTCTGCAGATCTCTACAGAAAACTTGATTAAAGATCTTACAAGAAAAGTCATATTTTCCTCCTCACACCCCAGGTTTACTTTTCTTATTCTCTTAAGGACAGATTCTGTTATATGTTAGAAAGTAAATGTTATTCTAGAATTTTTCTTTGATTTGCTTTTTATTTTTCTTTCACCTTAATTTCTTTAACTTTCCAAGTTCTCTTAAGTTTCCTTTCTCTTAAAAGAACTCCACTCTTTTGTATCCTTGTTTTGTTTCATTTGATTTGCCTATTCTTTTACTTTTAAATTTTCCTATTTTTAATGTTATTAGTAAAAAAAAAAACTTGCTTCATTCTATTTTTTGCATTCAATACCAGGGTTTGAACTCATAACCTCCTACTCTCACTTATCTTTTTCTTTTGCTCAAGGCTACCACTTGAGTCATATCTGGACTTATAACTTTTTACTGGTTAACTAGAGACAAAAGTTGCACAGATTTTTCTGCCTGGGCTAGCTTTGAATCTCAATCCTTAGATCTCAGCCTACTGAATAGCTAGGATTACAGGCATGAACTATCAGTACCAAGCATTGTATTCCATTTTTTAAAATCTTAGGTATCAACTCACTAGCAATACACTGCAAGACTAAAAGTCTTTTGTATAGAATTCTTACAACTAAACAAGAAAAAATGAACACTACAGGGCTTTAAAATGTACAAAGGAAATGCATTTCTTTGTGAGTGGTGGTTCAACTTCACTTGCTTTCCCAAGCCCTGCAAAGATAGTTTGTTTCAATTACCTAATTGTGAGACAATAAAAAAGGGTGTAGGAAAATGGATACTCATAATTGATGTAACATTTCTTGGGGGCAGTTCAATAGTATTTGTGAAGATACTTTTTACAAAGTATATATCTTTATCCAGCAATAATACTTCTGAAAAAGAAACAAACAATTTTAAAGATGTAATTTAATGGGAGTAATCAGAAAATTGTTTCTCATAGTAAAACATTAAGGAAAACCCCCTAATAAGGAATCTGGTGTGTAATCCATCTTATAACAATATACTGCATAGTCATAAAATGATGACATAAATTAAGAGAAAAGGTAAACAGTGAGTTAATATTGACTATGTGTTCATGTATGTTTACATATTTACAGTATGTGTTTATACATCCATGTTCCTGTTCTTTTAAAACTTAATCTGTACTTGTATATTTGAGGAGCCATGGGAAGGGTGAGAAGACTGATAGAAAATAGTCTTTGATTCTTTGCTTGGTTCTCCAGAGAAAGCATGGATGATTTTTGGTAGGTTCAAGTGTTTGGGAATGAAACAGAGTCAGCTTTGAGAATCTAGATGGAAACATTTTAACATCATAAGAGTTATCTTCTAACATACCTCCTACACGAAGCATGCAGGTGGTTAGCAAGGCAAGTTTTTCCACTTTAACGTGGCTTATATCTTTTATGTGCATCTTAAATAGATGTGCCCTTTCCTTTGGACTCCTCACATCTCTACTTCTGTGCTACTCTTTCTATGCGGCATGGAGAATCTATGAAATTCTTCCCATGTGACCTGGCCACCAAGAAAGCTGGCATTTGTATAGTAACTGTACCCAGTGCCTTCTGACTCTGCTGCTTGCAAGGACAGGTTGGTGAGGCCTGATAGTCTTTGGACCAGCTGAGCCTGACTTGGGAAGACACTTGAGTGTTATAGTGGGAAAGGAGAATGGTGGTAGTTTGTTGTTGTTGTTGTTTTCTTTTGTTTTTGTTTTTAATCTAGTAGAGCCTCTACAATGTGCCCTTAATTATTCAGATATATTTTTGGTCTATTTTAGTCCTACAAAAAAGATAGTATCTCAGCTTTTTAATTATGCAATGATCTACATCTGTAAGAAATGCAGATCTTATAGCATGTGTCTTACTACCTTCAAGAACTCACAATATTCTATCTGTCAGGTTGTCAAGGATAAAAATGAGCAGAAGGAAGATGAAATTATTGTATCAGTCAAAGCTCTTGGTTGCAAGCAAAAAAAATGTGCTGTGCCTAATTTAAGAAAAAGAGGAATTTATTAGAAGGCAATGGTGCTGAGTGTGGTGGTACATGCTTGTAATCCCGGCACTTGGCAGGCTGAGGTAGGAGATCATGAGTTTGAGGCCACCCTGGCTACATCGGAAGACTGTCTCAAAACCAAGCAAACAACAACAAAAAGGAGATTTAGGTGAGGTGGTGAGATCATGAGTAGACTCGAGAACTAAACTCAGAAAATAAGCAGCAGCCAGGAATCACCACCCAGAAGCACACCAGAGAACTGGTTAGGGTGAGGTCAGGTGCCTGACACTGCCAGACTTTTACAATGGCCAAAGACCAAAAACCAGTGCCACTGGATGTACAGCCTAAGCTGCCCCTTCATCCTGTGTCTTGTTGAAACCTCACATTCCTAGGAGGGAGTGACCAAGAGCTGTCAGTTGGGGTGGGAGGAGCTGGAGAGTCAGGAGACTGGGGAAAGGGAACAGTGTTTTATTTCTTCAGCTTATATGGGAAATGGTAAGGGTTTGCTTGCTGCACCACCTCCCACCCCTGCTGCCATCTAACTCAAATAACAAGATTCTCCCAAAATGAAGAAAAAAATACTGAGCTGGAATTTTTTTAAAGTGACAAGTGTCCACTTTAGTTGTCCACCTGGGCCTCAGTGTTTCATGTTTGCATGTCACTGTTCTTTAAACAGGAGTTTTCCCTTCCTCTCCAGTTGTTCTATTCTTTGACAAGAGGATAACAGGCTGAGTCCTACTGTACAAGGAACACATGCCTTATTTGAACACAATGGCTTGAAAGAACACGAATGGTCTTTAACTCTCATTTTATCCACATTTCTCAAGGGAGGCGAATTGTCTCTGAGAGTGAACACTAAGATTCATGGTAGGATTCATGTCCTAAAGGGATGTGGAGCTTCAGAGGAACAGGAAAATTGATGTCCTTTCTCCTACCCTAAGCATCCACATGAGAAAGTCTGTCTATTAAAGCCTCTTCCTGTTTATTATCCTTGTTGGTGTAAGAAGCACTCACTCTTGAAGTGGGCACCCCACTCACAATGACTCGTCTTTTCTAAGAAGTTCCCAATGCCTAGGAATGGGCTCTGTGTGGTCATATATTCCTATGAAGTAACCCTCACATACTATGTGATCAGGGCCAGCCAGGTCCGTATCTAGAATGAGCCAAGTATCATTTACTGAGACCACAGTTATAGAGATCTAGAGGATTTTGTTGTTGTTAATGTACTATGTGAAGTTACTTCTTTTTTCTTTTGATTTCCTCCCTTTTGGTTCTTGATTTTGATACCCTGTGTCAAAATGGTGAGAGAAAGGACAAAGCATGAACCAATGCAACAGCAATACTCACAAGACACTTTAGAACTTGGTAGGAGGGGAACAGGGTGGGGGGAGAAAAGTGGGAGAAAATGAGAGGAAGTAACAACGTTTGATAAGAAATGGACTCGTTACCTTATGTATCTGTAACCCTCTGTACAGTACCTTTACAATAAAATAAAATTTAAGAAATACCAACTATTGTAATCAACCATTTCTAAATTTCAATGACTTTACGTAACAAAATACTTCTTTCTCAAGTCACAGCCGAAATGGATTTTCATAGGCAGCTGTTCACATAGTGATCCAGCAAATCCAGGCTCCTTTAAATGGGATTTCATTGGAATCTGTTCAGACAACTGGGAAATAGAGGAAAGACATTGAACTTACCTGTCAGGAGGTAAGGTAAGAACTTACCTTAATGAGGTCAGGCCTGAAAGTGATACAAATAATTTCTGATTACATTCTATTGGCCAGAATAATTACATGACCAACTGGTATGCCAGGGAGCCTGAAAATGGGTCTAGCAGATTCCCATATCAAAAAAGGAGGAAATGGTTTGGGTAACTATCAGTCAGCAACATTAGAAAATGGTAAAATTAAACAGTTCTCTCAGCGACAATAGATACACATTACACATAGATATCCAATAGATTTTACAGTTCACACATTTTAAAATAATTTGGAAGTAATATTAGCTCTCTATTCCCTTTTGAATATTGCTTTATTTTGAATATTGCTTTATAACTTGGACAGTGCTTTGTTTTGTTTATTTTGTAACCTAGCAGTCTTTATCAAGCTTGACCCACAGCAAGGATATTTTTTGCAATCCTCTTGTCCCTTAAGAGTGTACAAGTTTTAAGTTTGCATCCAAACTTATAACTTCATAATAGTATAAGAAGGGAAAAACTTCCTTCTTGAGAAACCTCAGATAATATTGCTTATCCCTCAGAATTAAGTTTTATTCTGCTTGGATATATTGTGAAAATCCTTCAGTGTAGCTTTTTCTTTACCTATTTCCTATTTTTCCCTGAAGGCTGGGCCTAAATCAGCTATGCTAACCTGGAAGATGAAGGGAAATGAATACTTTTGACCAGATCCAAAGAAATTAAAGTCCATTTTAAAGTATAGTCTATTGCAAATATTTCAATTTATTTAACAAGTTACTTATAAATGACACTTAAGACATTCCTAGCTTTTGTGATTACAAAAATGCTAAACTTGTCCTTTTATACATTATTTTATGCATGGGTAAAATGTGTCTAGAATAGCTACCAAATATCTTACCAACTTCAAGATGAATTCCCATAGACATATTTTGTAAAATAGATGAGTATTAGAGAATTCTTTTTTGTAGGTCTTTTTGTTTTGTTTTTTAATTGAAGAGTGATCTCAGATAACTCACTATGAGAACAAGGATGGGAAATGGACAAGGATAGGAAGTTACTAGAGAACACTTTATCAAACTGTCTTCCTGTGGAAAAACACTCCCCCACTGGGTACCACCTAGGAAACCCTGCGAATAAAAAGGCATCTGATTCTTTTAAACAGAAGACAGAGGAAGTTGAGAGTGTTCCCACTGTGTTAGTGAGGGTTCTTCACAAAAACAGAACCTATAGGACACACACACACACACACACACACACACACCATCTGAGTTAGTATAAGGAATTGATTGGCTCAAGCAATTGTGAAAACTGAAGAATCTCATTGTTTACTGTCAACAAACCAGAGACCCAGGAAAGCTGTTGGTGTAGTTCTCAGAACCAAAGAACCAAAGATGTGAACAGAAGATTGACATCCCAGTTCAAGCAGTCAAGAAGATAGTAAACATCGCCTTCCTCTACCTTTTTGTTCTCTTCAGGCCCTCAACAGATTGGATGATGCCCACTCACATTGAGGAGAACAATCTGAGTCAGGTCACTGATACAAATGCTAATCTTCTCTGGAAACACTCTCACCAATACATTTTAAAATATTATGTAATCTGGACACCTGTGTCCTAGTCAAATTAACACACAAATGAACTATCTTGTCTTGTCTGTCCCACTCACCATTGTCACTGAAGACACAAATTCCAGATTTCTAGCTGGTTCTGCCAGCAGACTGAGTGTGCACTTATAGTCACAGAAAAGACGGTTCACAAAAGAGGAGAGAGGCATAGTAAGATGCCCCAGGCAAGTAGATGGAAATATTAATCATATTTGGTAAATTAAGAACTAAAAGTGTCTACTATGCTAACCTAAAAAGGAACCCAGTTGAATCTATTTATAAGGACTGCACATTTTTACTGAGAATCATAAATTAAAAAGAATTAAATGGAATGGTGGACCATGTTCCTGAGAGGAAAGACTTAATAATGTTAAGATTTCAATTTTCCCAAATTAAACTATAAATCAAGTGCAATTTTAGGTCAAATTCTACAGGGGCTTTTTCTTTTCTTTCTTCTTAAAGTTTATCTGAGAAAAGCATGAATGAGAATGGGTAAAATATATTAAAACCTCGGATGTAATCAATGGATAATGACTCTACCAAGTAATAAAACAGAGCAGTACTGACTCAGGAATAAATTGAAAAATAAAGGGAATATTAAAGATTGACAAAACACACAAATACATATTAGCATCTAACATGTGTTACATGTGGCATTTCAAATAAACCAACAATAAATGAATCTCGAATAGATATCCTGGGATAAGTTAAATCTTACATCATATTATATATTACAGAACAAATCCAATGGACTTAAGATTAAAATGTTAATAAGTCAAAACTGGGCGCTGGTGGCTCAGGCCAGTAATTTTAGCTACTCAGAAGGCTGAGATCTGAGGATCCCAATTCAAAGCCAAGCCAGGAAAGGACAGTCCACGAGACTGTTATCTCCAATTAACCACCAAAAAACCAGAAGTGAAGCTGTGGCTCTAAGTAGTAAAGCTTAGCATTGAGCAGAAAAGTTCAGTGCCCCGACCCTTACAAAATAAAAAAAAATCAAGCCGGGAACTGGTGGCTCACACCTGTAATCCTAGCTACTCAGGAAGCTGAGGATAGGGGCTTAAAGCCAGCCTGGGGCAAGAAAGTCTGAGAGACTCTTAGCTCCAAGTAACCACCAGAAAACCAGAAGTGGTGCTGTGGCCAAATGTTCATTTGGAACTGAAGAGCTCAGGGATAGCGCCCAGGCCCAGAGTTCAAGCCCCACGACCAACAAAAACAAAACAACAACAACAAAATCAAACTACTCAAGTACTTGATAAAATAAGAGTGGATATTTGTGACTCAGTCCAACTTTAACTTGACACTTCAATTTGAATCTTAGAAGAAAGACAAACGAGTATATAAATGTGAAAATATCTAAGTGTCAAAAACACAAAGAAAATAGTAGAAAGACTTGATGTTTGATATTTGAAGACTGCATGAACTCCTTGAAAATCAATGAAAAGTCTTAAGCCACCAATATAAATTAAACTGGGCAAAACTTACTGTTCAACAATTTTTTATTTTTGTTATTATTAGTGGTACTCAGGCTTGATCAGGACCTAATAATTATTAGGCAGGCACTCCACCACTTGAGTCAAACCCCCAAACCTCTTAAGTTTATTTTTCTTTTTTCTTTTTTTTAAATAAGCTTTTTATTGTGAAAATACTGTACAGAGGGGTTATAGTTACATGAGCAAGGTAATGAGTACATTTCTTATCAAGCATTGTTGCCTCTTCTTTTGTTTTTCCCTTACCATCCTTCCCACCTCCTCAACTATACTCCCCGCCCCCAAATAGTAAAGTTCCTTTTTTTTTCATAGAGTCTTGTACATCTCATTGTTGTAATAGGTCAACCTGTATCCTTATTTAAACAATTTGTGTTTTCCCTTCCCCTTTCCCTCCCCTCCCGTGGGGGAGGGACATACAAAGCAACAAAAAAATCACATGGTACATTATAAATATGTTAGAAACAATAGCAAGAAGGAAAAAACCACTTGTGTCCCTGTCTTGGGGTTCATTTCACTTAATATCATCTTATCTGGGGTCTCACATTTATGCCAGGCTGACCTATTCCTCAGTCCTTCTTTTGTGCTTCCTGTGAAGCTGGGATGAGAGGCATGCCACAACACACAGCTTTTTATCAAGTGAGATGGATATTGTGTTTTTGCTTAGACTGGCCTTGCACTGGGATCCTCCCAATCTCTACCTCCTGAGTAGCTAGGATTATACATGTAAACCACCCTACCTAGCCTTCAACAAATATTTCCTAAGAGACTGTTATGTGGTGAGGCATTGTATTAGAAATTGGGTGTATGCTAATGAATAAAACATAGACTCTTGGATCTTCGAGACTAGTGGGTGAGATGCAATTCTTAAGAAACAAATGGAAAATGGAACAAGGAAGGTTATGGAAACTGGTTTGGGAGGAGGAATCAGGGAGATGAAGGAGAGTGACTAAGGGGTGAGTCTGGTCTAATTTATTATATGCATACATAGACATGTCAAGATGAAATCTCTTTATACACCCAATTGATGGTAACAAAAATGTGGAGAAATGTGCTGACACACATCTGTAATCCTACCTACTCAGGTGGTGGAGATGTGAGGATTGAGGTTCAAAGCCAGCCTGGGCAGGAAAGGCCATGAGATTCTTATCTCCAATTAACTACCAAAAAGCTGGAAATTGTGCTCTCAATCAAACTGAGCACGAAAGCTCAGGGATACTGCCTAGACCTTCAGTTCAAGCCCTAGAACTGGCGCATATATATATATATATATATATATATACATATATATATACATATACATATATATACATATATATATACTATATATGTACATATATGTAATCAATATATTTACATGTCATCAGTACATGAAGAGAAGAAAACAATTAGGACATGGTAACAGGGAATATGGTGGTAAAGTGCTTTGGTAGAGGGCCAGAAAAGATTCTGTGAAGAGAAATATATTAAATCTTTTAGGATGAGAAAGAATTTGCTAACTGAAGCCAGTCAGGAAGACTGTCAAAAGCCTTGTTGATTAAAAACAATAACAACAACAACTAGAAAAAAAATAGAGACTAGTGTGGTGAAGGATATGATAGGCAGAATAGTAAGGAATGAGGTTGAAGTGGAAAGCAGGGTCAAATCATACAGAAACTTCTGGATTATGATAACTAGCTTACAACTTACTTTAAAAGTTATGGGAATCCAATGAAGAGGTTTTAATCTAGAAAACAACCCGATCATAATAACCTGATCATTCAAAAGGGTCTACTATATAGACAAGAGATTGGAGAGATATAAGATGTACCCAGGTGGCCAGGTGGGAAGCGATGGTGGTGCTCTAGGCTGGCTAGATGCCTTTGGCTTAAACTGAGGTTTATAGAAAAGATAGTAAGGAATAGAAGAGTCAAAATACATTTTGGAAAGAGAAGTCAACAGGCTTACTGATGTGGGAAAGGCAAGAAAAAAATCCAGAATGGTTCTCATAGTTTTTTTTTCCACATAAGTAGTTCTGAAAATGGTGGTGACATTTCCTATGTCAGTCAAGTCAGTCAAATCATGGGAGAGAACAAAGGAAAGTGGTATTTATTTTAGAACATCTGATGTAGACGTTTCCTGTGCGAGTCTGAAGTCCAGGAGCTTGAAGGTATAAATGTGATAATTAACAAAGTCCAGGGAGTGAATGAGATGAAAACAGAGAGGGCTCAGGACAGGGGTACAGGGTGGCTAATCAGAGAGACAAAATGGAAAACTAGAGAGATAGCGTATGTTGGCAGGTGAGGTTGAATGTTTCAAAGAGGAAAAATGGTAAATGATGTCAAATACTGTATTAACATAAGGTATGATGGAGTGAGGATGCAAAATTATCCTAGGACTTGGTGAGTAGAGACCACAGGTGAATTGGTGGTAACAGAGCTAAAAGTCATTGAATAGTGAGGAGGTAGGGACAAATATAATACAGTGTTCCTAAAGTATTCCAGTGGAACTTGGTTTCAGGTTCCCCTGGATACTAAACTCTGCAGATACTCTAATTCCTTCTACAAAATGGTTTAGTATTTTGTATCTCTTATGCACATCCTCCTGAATACTTTAAATCATTTCTGGATTATTTGTCATACCTAATACAATATAGATGTTATGTAAATATGTGCTAGACATACATTCTTGTACTATGTAATAGATGCATATATATATATGTATATATATTTGACCTTCAATTGTTGAGTCCATGGATACTTGAGGCCAACTTTACACCTCTTTAAGAAGTCTGATCCTAAAGAAGTACCACATCTCAAAACAAAACAAAACAAAATGTCCATGAACAAATGAAAAAGCATTTTACCTCAGTGGTAGCTCATAAAAACCAAGTTAAAATGGAGAAGGTAAAACATTTTTTAAGCTACTATCAAACTGACAAAACACTGGCTATGTTTAAAGAGAGAGGATTCCACACACTACTATAGAGTATGAATATAAATTCATATAACATTTATAAATTCATATAGCATTAACCATTTTGATGATGTGTTCATTACTATGAACACAGCTAAAAAGATAATCATGAATGTGCAAAAATACGGCTGTATTTTTGTCCCAGCGTCATGTGAAATCGTTTAAAACAAGATTTGTTGCTCTCTTAAAACAAATAGTCTAGACAAACTATTATTAACCTTGATTCCTCTTAGTATGAAGGTATAGATCTTCTGACCTTTCATACTCTCATGGCTGCAATGTAAATGTAGTGTAAATGATAGTGGTGGTAGCAGTGGTTGGCCAAGGGATAGCCAGGCAGCCAGACCTTCTTTCATATCTCAGGCTTCTTACTATTGGACTTTCACATTGCATTGGAAAGAATGGTCATGTGCTCATCTCTCTCTGGACTATAGACTACAGCTCTCTCTCTTGATATAAAAGGCTTTTCACTAAGCCAGGCACTGGTGACTCACACTTCCAATCTTAGCTACTCTGGAGGCTGAGACAGAGGATCCTGGTTCAAAGCAATCTAGGGAAGTAAAGTCCCATGAAACTCTTAACTCCAATTAACCACCAACAAGATGGAGGTGAAGCTGTGGCTCAAGTTGTAGAGCACTAGTCTTGAGTGAAAAAGCTAAGAGTCAGCACCCAGGCCCTGAGTTCAAGCCCCAGTATTCATTCTCCTCTGTCTCTGTCTCTGTCTCCGTCTCCCTCCCTCCCTCTCTCTCTCTCTCTCTCTCACACACACACACACACACACACACACACACACACACACACAAACACACAGGGCTCTTTGCTGAATATCTTCACCAAAAATGGGGAATGTGTTGGTAAGCAAGGAAAAATGGAGTCTGTCCAGTCTCTTTAACCTAATCCTTGAACTAGCATACCTTGCCATTTCCCTGAGTAGCTCTATTCAACTTCCGCCCCTCACATTTGTATTCCTTCAGTTGTCTTGGTAGTTTCCCCAGTATTTCTGATTGAGACCCAGCATGCTTGTTGAGTCTCTATTCTGGACAAATCTATTCACCAGTTTACGTTTTTTAAATGCCATTGCATTGTTTTAATTGTGCCCAGAGTTCAAAACACACAAATAGCCAGTGAGCCTGAATGTTTGATAACTTCTGGAGTTGTAGCCAAACTACTAAAATTTTAATACAACTCGAACTTCATTGAAACTTGTATATTGGTCACATATATCAGAACTGTGGATTTATCTTTGCACCCTGTAAAGGTAAAGCCAGTGAGCTTGAATTATATATCAAAAGCACTCATATATTGCCAGAGCTATTACACACACACACACACACACACACACACACACACACACACACACACACACACACACACAATCATTTACTTTCCTTATATCTATTTTTGGGAAAATTCTTCTTGTAGTTCAGTTTCTAGTGCTTATTTTGCTATGAATGTATACCTCATGAGTTTGTAAACAGAAAAGAGTTACTGAGAACATGGCTGTGGTTTGATCAACAGTAGATTTCAGTATTCCTGAAAAAGCGTAGTGAGATCATCAAATAGGTTGATGAACTAAAGGCAATATTTGACTTTTAAGGAAGTTACTAGAATATTCTTACTTTGTGCAGGATTTGGCTACCAGAAAGACTAAAGCACACAGAATTGTAGAAATAAAATGATACTGATTATTTCAGCAAATACTACATTATATTTGTTTTGCTTCAACTAGTAAAGTAACAAGCCAATCCCAAAGATTTCTGGTGAAACTTTGTTAACAAGAAGTTATATATATATATATATATATTAATATATAATTGTATTATATATTATAAAATATAATATAATTATATATTAATTGTAATATATAATATAATTATATATTAATATATATGGCTTCTTGTTAGCATATTAACATATGCAATAATTAATATATATTAATTCCCTTTGAATTTCTCCTCTTCTTATCTTCTATCTAACTGCCCTATATCTATTTTGGGGGAGGGGGCAGAATCACAGTTTGGGAGTTATGCCTACATTCTGTTAAATCTTTTTAAGACTCAGAATTGCCCCAGGATTCATTCTTTTGAAATCTATTAAGAGGTTTTCTTCTTTGGTCACCCAGTGTTATGTGTTCTTTCAGTCTTTGTGTTCCCATAGCTGTTTCCACTGTGTCTTTCAAGTCACACAATACAGTGATGAAGAGAAGGGAAACTGGCTGAGAATTTTGAAGACTGGAAAATTGGGTCCATGCCAAGAAGCATGAGGTTGATTTCCCGCTTTGCTCATCTACTCAGATCTCTGAAGTCTGGAAAGGCTGAGGGAGGCTGAAAGGGACAGGAAAAGCTATTTTTTTTTGTCAACAGGCAGGTCTGCCCACAGGTTTGCACTTTTTGAGTCAGATTATTTGATATGATGTGAAGGAGTTCTCTCATATAGCAGATTCCTGACAATTGGTAACTGTGGAAATAGCAAATTGTTTTAGGTATTCTTCTTAATATCTTAACTCAAACTCTGGTTCTTTCTCGTTTACTTTGCAGCTTATGGTATTTTCCTCTTCAGGGCTGTCCTCTGGTTCTTTGGGAAGGAAGTATGTGGCTTTCTATTTAATTAGATATTCATTACAGCTTGGCCAGTCCCAGGATGCTTCCCCAGGAGGGGCTTTGGCAGAGAAAGGACAGGCTTCCAGAGAGGAGCCCTGCAAGTCAGAGCCTACCCAGAAAGACTGGCTTTTCAAAGCAGCCTTGCTTTTTGGAGCAGAGGAAGGAGAGAAGGTAGAGGATAAGAGGGTGGAATTTCCCTCACTGCACTTCTAAAACCTGCTTAGGAACTTATTGCTGCTGAATCAAGACTAAAATATACATTTTATTTACTTCAACTGGAAAAGGAAAAGAAAAATGGCTAGTCATTTTCAAACTTAGAAACAAAAGCCAAGACTGGCAGCAGAAGAGCCAAGTTGTAACTGCCATCCCTGTCTAGCCTAAGGAAAGGTGAACATTGTTTTGTTCATATATGCTCAGGAAATTTCTGGGATGTAGTCCTAGGGTAAAGACAGCTCAGAGGGAGCTTTATCTTTTGTCTGATACTCTGTGTTCTATTATGGCTTTTTATAAAATCATGCATAATTTTATTATGCCGGGTGCCAGTGGCTCACGCCTGTAATCCTAGCTACTCAGGAGGCTGAGCTCTGAGGATCTCGGTTCAAAGCCAGCCCTGGCAGGAAACTCCGTGAAACTCTTATCTCCAATAAACCACCAGAAAACCCGAAGTGGCACTGTAGTTCAAGTGGTAGAGCATTAGCCTTGAGCTGAAGAACGCAGGGACAGCCCTCAGGCTCAGGGTTCAAGCCGCACGACCGACAAAAAAAAATCTAGCAATTCATTTTTAAAGCTATTGAATAGTTATTATTTTTAAAATGAGCTACTTCACTAAAATGGAGAGAGGGAGAGGGAGAGAGAGGGAGGGAGGGAGAGAGAGAAAGAGAGAGAAAGAGAGAGAAAGGCGGTATAGGAATGATCTTGTTCTAGAGTAACTCACTTCCAGCCCAAGACTAAAATGCCATACCTGTCCATTTAGATGGTAAAAGGACAGGGAGAGGGAGCAAGTGATGGTGGACACTTATGAGCAGGAGATTTGAGTTTGAACAGAGCATTATATATTCAACATGGGTACTTTTTTTTAGGACTGCCTCCTTTTCTTTCCTTCTCTGTTCTAGAGTTTTTTTCACTTGCATTTGATTAGTGATGTAACACTCCTACAACCAACAAAAGCTCTGGGCTTTCCAGAATCATATTGCTTAGTCCAGCTTCTGAGGTCTCCCTCCTACACGATAGCATGCACTGTTTCAATGAGATTTCTTCTTTCCTTTTCAATTTCTGCATGCAAACTGAAAACTAAACAGCATGCAGGTTAGAACCAACAAAGACTTGGAATAGATGCATCCTCTTCCCTTTGGAGCCCTGAATACAAATTATGGCTTAGAAGACGGAAGTATGTGTGGGTGGGTGGGGGAGTACATGAAATTAAAGGGCATAGTCTACTTTTTTCATAATTAAATGCAAACAAGTGATATTTCTCATGAATAATGAAGCACCACCAGAAGTATTTCTTCATTTCTACAATTGAAACACTTCTTAGATTAAATAATGAATATATTTCTTTTGCATGTCATATAATCATTTTGGGACCCATAAAGGGAGCTTCCCATTTAAAGAACTCTAAGAATATTTTTTATAAACTCATTCTATTAATGGTCTTTTTTGGGGTGAGGGCTTCCTAAAGAACCTGAGGCCTCCGGCATGCAGCGTGAGCGCTCTAGCACTTATCTACATTTTCCTGTCTATTTCCTTTCTTTTATCTAGCTTTACCTCTTTTCCTTTTATTCCTTTTTCATCCCCATCAGATAGACCAATTACATATCCATCTTAAAACAAAGAAAGAAAATCCTCCCAGATTTTTTTGTACCCCTCTCTCCTTCCTTTCACAGATAAGATCCTTCAAGAAGTGATTCCCTACCCCCTCCCCTTGCAGGCAACACACCACCTGCATAGACAGTCCAAAAAATACACTTTAGCTTGCATCCTACCTAACTCTCTAGTGCTCATTCACCAGGCTTCATTGCTCTTTTAAAGTGTTTTTGTCACTGGATCCATAACTTTGATTCCTCCCATGTTTCCTCCTATTTTCCTGTTCCTTCTCCTCGTTTCATGTATTCTCCAACTTCAAATAGTAGCATGTTTCAATTCAGTCACTCCTTTTGGGATTTGCACCCATCCATTCAGATATTTCTGGAGAAACTACTATAAACAAAGGAGAGTCCCAGCTTACTGAACTTTCAGGCTAGTGGCAGTTACTTTCACATAGGTGCTAATGATAACTGAGACTAAAAGTCCATCCCAGATCTTCTTTTGAGTTCTATTTTGCTGTGTAATCCTACTTCCATGTCTCATAGACACCTCAAACACAGGCATCAAAAATAGAATAGGTAAGCCAGGAGCTGGTGGCTCATGCCTGTAATCCTAGTTATTCAGGAGGCTGAGATCTGAGGATCTCAGTTTAAAGCCAGCCCCGGCAGGAAAGTCTATGAGACTCTTATCTCCGATAAACCATCAGAAAACTGGAAATGGCGCTGTAGCTCAAATGGTAGAGCGCTTGCCTTGTGCCGAAGAGCTGAGGGACAGTGCCCAGGCCCAGAGTTCAAGCCCCACAACAGACAAAAAAAATAGCAGAGTGCTGATGGTTCATGTCTATAATCCTAGCTAGATCCAGAAGATCACACTTTGAAGCAAGCCTGGGTGGCAAAGTGCTTGAAATGTCATCTCTGAAATAACAAGCAAAAAAAAAAAAGCCAGGCTGGAGGTATGACTCAAGTAGTAGAGTTCCAGCTGAGCAAGTGCAAGGTCCTGAGTATACCCACCAAAACATTCTTCTGGGACATTGATAACTCTGTTACTTTTCTAGGTTGACAACATTGGAGTCTCCTTTTCAGCCTATGCATCTGATTTATTACCACAATAGTTCTTCCTTCCTTCCTTTCTTCCTTCCTTCCTTCCTTTTTTAACATAATTGGAATATTCCCTCAATGTTTCTCATTCCTCAGACCCATATAATTTCTTGAGTACATGATCTTCCTTCTTCTATATCTATCTTCATATTTATTTTCCTTATTCCTGAACACTTTTAAAATACAACTATAATCATATTGCTTATCCATTTAAAAACCCATTTCCTGTAGCTTACAAGACAAAATCAGAATTTCTTAGTATGGATTAAGCAAAATATTAAGCATACATAACAGATTTCATTCTGTTCCTCACACACTTCTATTCCCACCATATTGTTTATACTGCTCATTTGTAAATAAGAACACGTGAGTTACCTGACCTCGTTGGCTGTTCTCAGGCCTTTGTGTCTTTGCGTAAATCTACTCCACATCCTAAAGTGCTCATCCTTCTCCTGTGTAGTTCCCACTTTTTCTCTAAGATTTTGTTCAACATCATGTTGACCAGGAAGCCTTTGATGAATTCCACTGTTAGTGAGATATCTTCCTGTGAGCCTTCCTTTCACTTCATGTGTTATGATCTTATATACTATAAAGTCTCAATAAATGTTATTATTTATATACATCCTAGTTAATTTTAGAGCCATAGATTGTTAATACAAAAGGGGATTTTATTCTACAGAGGAAAAACCCCAAAGTAGTAAGTAGATATGACAAGTTTTATTTTTTTTCTTTTTATGCTTTTTGAAACCCACATCTTTATTCATTTTTATTATTAATCTTCATTATGAAGTGAATGATCTTCACTATGATAGTTTAACTAGAAGGTGACCAAAGCTATTCAAGGGCTCAGCAAATTAGCATTTGTCTATATAATCTCAACGTGTCTGGCCACTATTTAACATGTCACCTTCAGTTCCTCTCTGAAAAAGGCGTAAGCAGTTAATACTCCTATGTAAAAATTTGGTTCATTTTTTTCTTCAGTCTTTTCAACACCATCACCATCACCATCATCACCATCATCATCCAGAGAACAGAATCAATGAACAAAGAGGCTTCTGACATGTTGGAGACAAGCCAAAAACTACAACATGGGTTAGAGGGCATATGTTTAAGAAGCAACAAAAACAATTCAGCATGTATGGCCCAGAAGAATGGCAGGAAAACAGGATACAGTGCTTTATAAATAACTAAGAGCTACTAAAAGGAAAAAGGCTATATTATATTGGATGTGCTTAAAGAAATCAAAGCAAGCTGGGTGCCAGTAGCTCATGCCTGTAATCCTAGCTACTCAGGAGACTGAGATCTGAGGATCACAGGTCAAAGCCAGCCTGGGCAGGAAAAGTCCATGAGACTCTTATCTCTAATTAACTACCAGAAAACCGGAAGTGGTGCTGTGGCTCAAGTGTAGAGTACTTGCCTTGAGCTCAAGAGCTCAGAGACAGCACTCAGGTGCAGAGTTCAAGCCCCACAACCAACCAAAAAAAAAAAAAAAAGAAAGAAAGAAAGAAAGAAAGAAAACAAAAAAAAAGAAAGAAAGGAAAAGAAAAAAAGAAATCAAAGCAAAAAGCGTGAAGTGGGAAAAATACAATCTATCAATTAATTATGTGGTAAGCTGGCTCTTTAAGCAAATTAGAAATTAAATTATAAATACTTAATGCTAGCTCTCAGGCATTATATTGAGTGTTACATGTGTTATTTGCCCATTTAATTCTATAACAACCCACTGAGAAAGTTTTGCTGTTATTGTTTTAATATTTTGGAGGAGAAAAGGAGAAAGGGCTTAGAAAAGTAAAGTATCTTTCTTTTCATCAAGGAAACATATTTACTATTTAGAGTGAAATAGTAATTAAATTTTACAAAATGTTGACATTTTTTTCAAAGAGTTTCCAAACATAATACCTGCTTTAATCTTCCCCACAGTCTTGTTATTATTCTTATTTCTACATGAGGTTGGTACTTGATTCCTGTTTCTCAATGAGCTTATGTCACTTGAACCATAAATGGTACAACTGGGTTTTAAAGCTATGTAAATCATAACTATAAATAGATGGCACTCAAAAAGACAGGCCTGACCCAAATATATGAAGAAATACTCAATATCCCTGGCCATAGAGGAAATGCAAATCTAAGTGACCTTGAGATTCTATCGCACCCCAGTAAGAATGGCCATCATCCAAGAATATGGACAACAACAAATTGTGACAAGGATTCACAGAAAAAGGAACCTTATTATGATGCTGGTAAGAATGTAAGTTAGTGCCACCATTATTGAAGACAGTATAGAAGTTCATCAAAAATCTAAAAATAGAATTACCCAGAAATACCAGTAATTACCCAGTAATATTGCCGTTGGACATTTATCTAAAGAATTTAATATTTATCTAAAAGAGTGCATTTCCATGTTATGGAAATAGCCTGGATTCTTTTCCCTACAACTGACAACTGGACCAAGAAATTTTATACACACACATTTAATTAGGAACTATAATATTATGTTGATTGTAGGGGAATAGATGGACCTGGAAAAATACGTTGAGTGAAGTAAGTTCGGTTCAGACTCAGAGAGACAAAAGTCACATGTTTTCTCTCATATGTGCAAATTAGTTGTAAAGTATAAACATATATGAAAACACACACAGTGCTATATACACACATACCCAAGCAAGCTGACTCAAGTATGATAGAAGAAGGGATGGATTTCCATGGTATACTCCTTTGAAAAACTTACAGACAAGTTTAACAAAATGGGAACTAGGAAGCTGAAGCATATCTGAGGAAGGTAAGGATTAGGGGATGTGGAGTGAATGGAGAGATGAATGGTGGGTGAAAAGAGTCATAATACACAATGCCCATATGTGAAAATGGAACTAGGAAACTTGAGGAGATGATGGGGCTGGATAGATGGGGACAGAATGATGAAAAGTGTGACATTGATCTAGATGCACTGTACTCATAAATTAACAGGTTAAATGGAAGCCTCTTTGTACAACTGTTTAATGATAATGAATAACTAGGCACTCACACACGCTCATATCTATAACACTAGCTACTCTGGAGACTGAGGTCCGATGATTTCAGTTCAAAGCCTGCCTGACAGAGAGTCCATGAAGACTCTTATCTCCAATTAACCATCAAATGAGCCAAAAGTTGGTCTGTGGCGCAAATAGTAGAGTACTAACCTTGAAGAAAAAAGCTTAGGGACAACACCCAGGCCCTGAATTCATGCCCCAGGAACAGCACATTAAAAAAAAGATAATGAAAAGATATTTTTTAAAAGGCAGAACCAAACTCCTTTCAATTAGTCCTTTTCCCCACACAAAGGAATGTACTTATCAGTTTTATTAAGATACAATTTATATACCAAGGATTTTCCCACTTAAAATGCACATTTCAGTGATGTTTGCCATATTTAAAATTGTGTGACTATCACCAGAATATAAAGCTAGAATATTGTCATCACTTCTCACATGAAATTCCATACCTAGTGGCTGTCGTTTCATATTCTTCCCTACTCCCAGGCCCAACGAAGCATTAATCTTTTTTTCTGTCTCTATGGATTTGCCTACTCTGGACATTTTATACATGAAGTCATAAATATGGGCCATTCATGTCTAATTTCTTTGTAGTAAATATAGTTTTGAAGGTCATTCTTGTCATGTAAGAATTTCCTTCATATGGCTAAATGATATTCTGCTAAAAACATTTTGTGTATTCATTACTTGGTGGACTTTTAGATCATTTCTCTTTATGCATAACGTGGTATGAAAATTCATGTGCAATTTTTTTTTGCCAGTCATGGGGCCTGAACTCTGGGCCTGGGCGCTGTCCCTCAGCTCTTCAGCTCAAGGCTAGGCGCTCTACCACTTGGGCCACAGCACCACTTCCAGCTTTTTTCTGCTTAAGTGGTGCTGAGGAATCATACTCAGGGCCTCATGAATGCAAGGCAAGCTCTCTACCACCTTCCCAGCCTCCATGTGCAAATTTCTGTGTGAAGTACATGCATTAAAAAAAAATAACCATTTCCAGAGGTGTCTTAGTGACTAGTTTCATAGAAGACTGGTCCTATGATGTACTCTGAAAAACAAATAGGCAAATTATATGATTCAACCAATTTGGTTAATATTCCAAAAAACAAAAAGAGCTCTTCTCTGTTACAGTCACATTATCCAACAGGAGCAGCAAGAAAATCTGTTCTAAGGAAACATATTTCACTTTTCTGCCCAGTATTCTTTTACTTCTTTATTGCTGGAACCTTTTTTTCTCTTCACAGAACACTATTAATGTTCCTAAGAACTAAGGCACTATGAAACATGTTTTGAGAAATGCTGCCCCAAATATTTAGCCAAAAAGAGCCTTTCAAGGAGGCAGAATGTTTGGAATTTATTCCAAGATGCTCCCTTCCTTTAATCGAATCCAACATCTTTGCATATGCAATGCATGTTATAATAATAGAGCTAACGTTATGGCCCCATTTCTATTTTGAGTTGGGGAAAATAGGTTAAAATTTTCTCCTTAAGTATGGCTTTTTTGGGGGGTAAAAATAAGCACTAGGTTGCTCTGGCAGCATTGCCATCTGTCTCAACAGAGCTCAACGTCAATCTGTAACTAGTGATGCCCATGCCAGGAAGGAAGTTTCCTTCAGGGTGTGGCTCATGGCTTCATCATCTCTAATTTCCCTAGCACCCAGCAGAGGGTTCTGCAAACACCACAGACCTGAAGTATCTATGAAGGAGGTTTGGGCTATAGACTTTGTGCTATAGATTCATGCAAATAAAACTGAGACCCTACATTTTATGAATAAATAAATGAGCCCTGGGTCACAGCTAATTCATGCACCTTGACTAGACTCAGATCTTGTAACTTGCAATTTTTCATTCTTCTAACAAGTACAACTTGGATTGGAAACTGATTTTTTCAATCTAAATTACAAATGAAATTTGAAAAGCTACACTTTTTTTTTCCTTTAGAGAATTGGAGTTGAGCTGAGTTAAAGGGAACTATTCCAAGACATCAAGGCCTGGAGTTCTTTTCTTGGAATGGTAGAATCTGAAAATGTGAGCAAGCTCTGGTCTTGGTTGAAGCCTGAAGCTACCAGGACCTAAGCAGGGAACAAGCTAAGAGAAGTATGAAGGCCAGGTGATGAAAGCTCAAGGGCAAACATTATGTGGAGTTGGGCTGCACTGCCATGCATCTCATTTTCAGTCCTACTTATTTACATATCCAGATTTTGGAGTGGTAAAACGATCACCAAAAAATATTTGATCTAAATACAGCCCTGTGAGAAAAGGTTTGAAAAGATGAGCAGCTTGCTTCTCCTTTGTGAGTTGACTGAGTCATTTAAACTTCACTACATTATACAACTCTAGGGTGGGGAGATGAAGAAAACTTCAATTTATGTGTTATAGGAACCTGTATTCAGAATAAAGCAGATACTTCCAAAGAGTAACATGTCTTCTTATTGACTAATATTTATAAGACTTTTTTTTAATAGAAGGAAGATGTTGTTGCATTAGCAACTAAATATAAACCCAGGGATCTTGCGATCTTCCTTGTCATTTAGGCATAACTTTTATATTCTTAGAGATGAGAATTTCATGTCAGTAGATTAATGGAAAGCATTCTGGGCAGGCATGTTACCCATTTCCACTAGAAGTTACAAATATCTTCTGGTTCAAGTTTGAGTCTCCCAATTTGCCCCTTAACCTATTTTCCTGACTTTGAATATGAACCCTTAGTTTATTTTCTCTTCACTGCCATGCCAGCCTAGTATACTTCACCCAGTATTTAATTTGATAGTAGCACACTGTACTTTGGAGAATAATAATAGCAATTCTCCCTAACACTGGCATGGTGCTGACCTCAGTGTTCAATATAAATACTTGCTGAATAGAACCAAATACCTAAAATAGAAGCGCCTTTTCTGGGAATGGGAATCAAGTGTGAAAAGTGATCTTTCTACCATTTGTTCGTAGAAACCTGCCAGCAAGGAGGCTCTGTAGATTATAAACCAGAGGTCACTTCCTTTCTTGGTATAAAGGACTATTCTTCTTTCCAGCCTCTACGCTTGATCCTTGGCCCTAGCCTGCCTACCAGTAGGAAGAAGGAATTGGCCTTCACCAGTAAAACTTGCAGGGTTTGGCCTTGGGAACTAGGCCATTTAAACCCTTGTATGTGCCTTCCTAGGCCACTTTGTTTCCTGGGCAGTGTGAGGGCTTCCCCTTCCTTCAGGCAGGATACCTGTTGGTATAGATTTAGGTGGAAGAAACTTTGACACATGTAATATCCCTACTGTTAAGGATAACATCCTCCCTGCTGAAACAAGGCTTGGGGAAATGAGCAAATATAGAGGGCCACTGGATTTGGAAGAGAGCTATTTTGCTTTTGACCTGTTTACCATCTGGCCATTGTGTATAGGGCCCTTCATGTTTTTATAAGGGATTTCCAAATAGGATTAACGCTGTCAGTTCCACATGTACTCAGAGAATTGTTAGGAGAATATAATGACATCAAATGCACTTAACTTTAAAATGTTGACAAGCATTATATAATTGTGACAGATATTAATGATTTTTTTTCCTTTCAAAGTCTTCTGACCACATTCTGATAGTTTTAGCAAAGAGATCTGCAGAACAGAGCAGTGCCGCACATAGATACAATAGAACTTTAGAGACTCAACAAAGTAAATTGACAACTAAGAATGCAAGGGAGAGATGATAAACTTGGGAGAGACACAAATCTGGGGTTGAGTTCCAGCTGAGCTTACTTATGTCCCTTCAGTTTACTCAAAGGTGTAATGGGCAAGCTAATGCCTGCTTTTCACCAATTCTGTGAGAGTTAAATAAAACAAAGTATAGAGAGTTGGCCAGAGTTTCCCAGGGTCTTTGGACTTAGGAGATGTACCATGTGTATACTGCCTTACAGTATAGAATAGAATAGAACTTGGAACTCAATAAAAAAGCTTTATTACCATTTGGCAAGTTCATGTGATATGTCAACACTTCGTTTTAACTAAAACTGCCTATGGGAATCCTTAGTGCCAACTATCAAGGTGAGATAGGTTGGTCTTGGGGCTGCTTGAGAATATAATACAGTCTATCTTTTTTCTACTTGACTTGAAAAATTATTTGGTTTTTACCTTCACACCACTGTGATAAATTTGGCACTGCAGATTCTTGTTGGGAGATTCATGGTAAATAAAGTCTTCTAACTTCCAGTCAGGATCATGAGTTTCATTCCTCCTGTTGCTTTGAGTACCTGGACCATTGACCGAGTTCCTTTTTCCTTTCCCCCTCCAGAAATAGATGGATAGATACATGAGTAAAACTTCTTCCAATTCTAATTATGAAAAATGTTGGACCTTCCTATAAAAGGGTGTGTTGCTTTTCAGCCTAGTCAACCCCCAAAGACAAATAAATCACAATGCCTTCTGGAAACCCCAGTATTTACATCAGGACCCTGTTACCGAGACCAACACTGCTCAGATATCTGGAAGAATCTATTTCTTGCAGGACCCACGGGTTGCTTCTGTTTTGATGCTATAATTGTGTGCTTTAGCTTAATCTGATAAGCTGCCTCAAATCCTTTTGAAAGCAAGCAGGTTGTAAATTCTAAGTAAATAAAATTCCTGCAGCCACTGCAAGGTTGATTTTATGTTCATTTGACCTATTACCTTCTCTCTCTCCCACTTGCTGCCCTGGGCTGCAACTATTGTTGCTCTGAGGGTCCCTGAAGCTCCTTATCAGCTGTGAATGCCCTAGGGAGAAAGTGTTCCAATGCTTGCTTATCATGAAGGTGGAAGAGGTAGGAACAGCCAGTGTGAAAATTAGATATATATTTTATTTTCAGTTCAAGCAGACATCCTACTTCTCTTGTCATATGTGTAAAAAGGTGGACTTACCATGCTTATCTTGGATACCAAAACAGCCTCATAACCCTTTCCTGCCCTGTCCTCTGTCAGTTCGTTGCACTGCTACAACTTACCTTTTTATACCACCAATTGTTATTATTAGATAATAAGTCTTGTTATATAACAATTGTTAGTACTGGGGCTTGAACTCAGGGCTTGGGTGCTGTCCCTTAGCTTTTCCACTCAAGGCTGGTACTCTTGCCACTTGAATCACAGCTCCACTTCTGGCTTTTGATTGATTCATTGGAGATAAGAGCCTTGTGCATTTATCTTGCCCAGGCTGGTTTCAAACTGCAATCCTCAGATCTCAGCTTCCTGAGTGGCTAGGATTATAGGTGTGAGCCACTGGAGCCTGGCTCTGATTTATTCTTTACCTCATGGAGCAAAATGTCCATCATAGGCAAATTTATTCTTACTTGCATAATGGCAGTCACCAACATTTATTGAGGAGTAATTGCATACCAAGTACTGTGCCAGACATAAACAGTTATCATTTGATCTTCACAGCAACCCAGGAGGTAGGTGGAGGTGTTACCCCATGCCACACAGAAGAGATTGGGATTTCCAGAAGGGAAATAAATTGCTCAGTTTTACAGACAGCCTGGGATGGAGGCAGGATTCAAGCAAGTGCTCTATATAGCACTGGAGCTACATGCCCACCAGGATTTAAATGTAAGGATTTAAATGCAAGTCTATCTGCTCTCTACACCATTACATTTTACCACGTGTCTTAGTTAAAGATAGAAGAATAAACTTACAGATTTATAGCCTTTCCTTTAAGATCTTACTAAAATATTTGGAAGAATTGAAGAGCCTTAGATTTCTGAGTACAAAGAAAGTAGGAGAGAGGATACTAGTCAAAATAGTTCAATTCTATTCCAAAAGACAGAATAGAGATGGAGGAGAAGTGTCTTATGTAACTGCATGAAGGATGCTACATCTTATTGGCATTTGAACTGAGAGCTTTGTATTTGCAAGGCAGGTGTTCTATCACTTGTGCCACACTTGCATCCCTTTTGCTTTAGTTAAATTTCAGATAGGGTTTCACAGGTTTTGCTGGGCACCAGCTTTGGACCACCATCCTCAGTCTTAAGCCACCCCTGTAGCTGAGGTCACAAGTACACTCCATCATGTCCAGCCATCGTATCTTACAGGACAAGTGAGGTAGTGTACCAAAGAGAAGAGAGTAAGTTAGCCTTGTAAAATCCCAGGGAAGCACAGGAACTGAGAAATATAGTATAGCAGAGTGTGAGATGTTAAACATTTAACGAATAGTCTATCCATTTGACTTACAATGCAGGCAGCTGTATACTCACCCCTAGGCAAAAGGCAGATGTGCTACTTGAAGAACTATACAAGAAGAGCCTCAAGATTCAGAATCAATGTGCACAGCATGTAGGAGTTTTAGTGCTGGGAGGGAATTAACTGCAAAGCTACCAGAGAAATGAATGATCAGACTCCTAGTGCCTTTCCCTTTCCCTCCTGTGCTCCTAGGATGCAGGGGGCCTTTCTGATAGGCCATCAAAGGACTCTGTTGGAGAAATGAGTGCTTCTTGGGAAAAGACCTACCCTGTATGCTAGCTTTAGGATTGCCAGTCATCCTCAAAGTGAAGTCAATATGGAGAGAGCTAAAGAAAGGAAACCCTGTATTTGGTTTCTATTGCTGCTACAAAAAAAATTTATCACACAACAACATAAACAACGTACATGTATTGCCTTTCAGGTCTGTAGGTACAAAGTCTGACTTAGACTAACCTTGAGGCCTTAACAGGCCTGCAGTCCTTTCTGGAACCTGAGGGAAACCACTTCTGTGCCTTTCTCCAGCTTCTAGAGACCTTTGTCTAAGATCTCCTCCCTCCACTTTCAAGACATCAATGTTGGCAAAGTTCTACTCTTGCTGTCTTACATTAGTGTCTCTTCTGCTTTCCTTTATTGCGCTTAAGGACCCAAGTGATTACACTGAGCTCACTCGGATAATTCCGGACATCCTCCAATCCCCTCTTGCCTTTTCAGTGATGAAGATCAAACCCAGGGTCTTGTGCAGATTAGGCAAGAGCACTACAACTGAGGGTTATTTCTCTAGTTCCTCCTTTCCTACCTGAAATTTACCTGATTAGCAACAACAGCTTCTGGCATCTTATTTCCCCTTTTGCTATATCATGTAATATATTCATAAGTACTGGGGATAAAGGGTGGATATCTTTATGACTCACTGTTCTGCTTTCCATATTTTCCAACATAAAAGAGAAACAAAACAAAGGAAGAATGAGAAATTCGCTACAATCATAGGGGCCTAAGGAATCATAATGACTAAGTGTCATGTGGTATAGAATCCTAGCTGGAATCTTGGTTCAGAAAAGCATGTGAGATAAAAATATAGAAAAACTGGGTATGGATTTGAATTAATGACAAATCAGGATAGGCTCATTAATTATGACAAATGTTCTATATTAGTTAAATGTAATATTATTAACACTAATAATAGGGAAACTGGTTGTGACATATGCAAAAAAAAGCCCTTACTATCTTCACATATTTTCTAGAAATCTAAAACCATTCTAATTTTTTTAAAGTTTTTTTTTTGTTTTTTTCTTAAATGGAAGTAAAATTTGCCCTTGGGGATAAGGTAGGAATCAAGGTGTGGAGGGAGTTTTTTGAAAACTACATTTTAAAATTGTGTACATGAATTATGATAAAATGTGAACATATTTAAAGCTATATGTGTGTAAGGCTTTAAATGTATGTGTAGGTATAATTTTTCTTTTTATTTCATGTCTTCCTTGTGAGCCCAATAAATTTTTCTCAAATCTTTAAGATCCAAGACTACCCTAGTATGGTAGTCCATGTCTGTGGTACATATTAGGAGGACAACGCCAACCCATGTTACATAGTGAGGCTGTGTCTCAATACATACAATACGTACAATACATACATACACACATACATATACACATACATATATACACACTCAGATCACATGCCAAAGTCTCTGGGTAGTCTGTATCAGCTCTCCAAAACAAAATTAATCACTCATTTTGGTTATCCTTGTATTTGCATCTACTCCTATTATTACTATTTATAAGCACATCACATCTGTTCATTACTATCTGTTCAATCAATGTCTGTCTCCCCTAGCAGGAGGTGAACTCTTTAAAAGCAATCATTTTCTCATTCAGCTTTGTGTCTCCAAAGATGATATAGTAGATATAGTACCTGTCTCAGATCAGATAATGAATAAGTATATACTGAGTTAATGGCTGGGAAAATTGACAAATTCTTGGTTAATAAATTGATGAATCAATAAATGAATTAATCAATGGGAAGAGTGTCTACTGAAGAATGACCCATTTATTTAGCTTCTCCACCATCTCCAGATTAGAAAGATGGAATTACACTTAGGATTCTTGGAAACAACAAAGGTGATCATGTCTGAACATGACATCAGATCAAGAAAATTTCAGTCTTAGTACACGAAAAGAAGAGAGAAGCTGGTGCCAAAAAATTGGGTTTGTCTGCAGAAGAAATATATATACATATATTAATTTGATGTGAGCTAACTATAAAATAGTCATAAAATACAAGAAAATAAAGTAAGAAGGTATAGGTGTATGCATAGCTTTCATTGGTAAAGCACATACTTAGCATGTATAAGGCCTTAGATCTTTAATTTAAAAAAAGGTAGACAAAACAAACAACAAAATAAGGTAATGTGTGCCTGATAAATGGGAAAACATTATGTATTAGAATGATGGAATAAATTACCTGTGATAAAATAAATTTAAGAATACAAAACGTATTTCAAAACATGTATGTAATTAAATGCAATGCATCAATTTAGTATAGCATACAGTATATTCAAACAGGAAATGGCTGTGCTTAAACAGTGTTTTATTTAAATTCTGCTTTGCACAGTCATATTTCTGTAACATGTAACTCCCTACTTCTCGTAAAACAAAATTCAAAGTCTTTACCATAGGCTCTAAACATCAAAGATGTGCCCCCGTTTGCCTCCCTTTCGTCTCTTCCTCTCCTCCCCACCTTTGGGTTCCCTGTAGGGCCCAGCTCTATCTTCTCTGAACAGCCACACTCTTGTTCTTTCTTCCTGACTAGTACTTCCCTGGCCTTATGAGTCTCAGTTCAAATGTTCCTCCCACCTGTACTTCCCTGTCCTGCTGCATCCCTCAGGGAGATCTCCTGGGCCATTTTATCCTAAATAATACCATGTCCAAGTTACTCTTTCTTACATCATCCTGTGTCCTTTATTGCATTATCCCTGTTGATAATTAGTATGGTGTTTTTATTTGCTTGTTTTTCAGAACTTCACTTTGTTTGTATCTCCAGTATCTCCCTATTGTAAAACAAGCACTACCTCTGCCCCACATTACCAGTGAGCCTTAGAATCCAAGTGTTAAGACCTGAGAACTTCATGACCTTCTCCTGAGGTTTTCCATAAAGGAATCAAGGAGAGGGAATAAAAAACAACAGTAAGTAGCTAGTTGGTTCAACATTCTCTTTTCTATTCCTCTGACTGGCTCAGGACTGAGAAGGGCAGTGTCTATAGGACCAGTAATTAGGGATTCACCATTTTTTTCCCACTTTGGTTATAAACCAGCCTTCCACAACATATATTAATATGTGATTTTGAAGGCATTCAAAATCAAAAGCTCTGTGTGTAGAACTAGACCCCAGGTATGGTCCAAAAAATACCTGCTAGTAAACTCATAATGTAAGTTAAAAATTGGCACTCTCTCTCTCTTTCCTTCCTTCCTTCCTTCCTTCCTTCCTTCCTCTTTCCTTTCCTTTCTTTCCTTCATCTCTCTTCATCTCCTTCCCTACTTTCTTCTTGCTACTCCCTCCCCCCCCTCTTGCTTTTCTTCTTTCTCTTTTGAGTATCCACTTTGCTGCTCCTGGACTCCAAATTCTGCCTTTTGTGGGGGAAGTAAAAAGAGCTTCCCAGACTGTTTCTCTTAACAGGAAACACACCTTCCAGAGGTGGGGCCCCAGCAGACAACGTATTCCCAGCAGAGTGAAAACATGTGCCTCATTATGCCTTCTAAGAAATACTGCTTTTTAACTGTTTCACTGTCAGGTGAACTGCCTTCAGAAAAAAAGAAAATCATTCATTGTCATAATGCGATACAAATTTGGGATTCAGGAGGTAAAAGGAGCTGTTACAAATATATTACAGTAGTTTCTAATTGTAGTCAGCAAAAATATGAATGGCCACCAAACTCAACGGGATTAAAAAAACATAACTAGTAAATAAACACAGTAACTTTAAAAAATGTAAAGGGATTCAGATTCAAGTGATTTACTGATATTGCCATATAACCAGTAAGTTAGAAACCATTTGATGTAGTAGAAATTTAAATTTGATAGGACTAAAGCTAAAATTCTTTCACTGAATGATAGAGATGGCTTGAACGTTAAGAACTTTCTGGAAAATATATACTTCACATGGGAGCCATCCAATGGGCTTCCGTAGACCTGGCCTTGATAATCCTATGTTTGAGAATTCTAAAGAAATGTTTGAAAGAAAGAAGGGCTTCTTTGCACTAAGATGTTTATAGCTATTCTGTCATAGTAAGAACCAGTAACAACAAACACAAAACAGCCTGGAAATAATGGGTATGTCCATTGATTGGTATAATAAGTGTCCTTCGATTCATATCTTAGAAATTAGTATAGATATAGGGACTCTATGGACATAGGAAAATAAATGTTTAAATAACATTAAATGAAAAAAATAGCATTTCATGATGATATTGGTAATACATCTTAGCAAACACAATCAAGTTTAAAAAAAGAAAAACATCAGCCTAACAAATAAATGGAAAGATGAATGTCTGTGCATGTTCCTGAGAGATGAATTTTAATATAAAAGAGAAGGCTAGGACTCGGCCTGGGAGCTGGGTTCCCCACCAGCTCTGCTACTTGCTGGACAAGGAACCTTAGTTAGGTAAGGTGTAGAACCAGTTTTCTTATCTGTCAAGTGGTGAGATCGGGAGGCAGTGGATGGACATGGATGATAGCTACAGCCCAGCTTGTTGGCATGATTAAGTGAAGGTAGAAAACCATAGGATTCCATTGCAAAGGGCAGAGCTCTCTCCAGGTGTAAAACTTTACTGCCTTTGTGTATTTACACTGCAGCATGTGCCACTGACTTCCCCAAACACTGGCTTTTCATTTATAAATATGAATCAATCAGAAATCAGTGTGTATATAATTTTGACAGCCTAACATTGCTCCAGAATTTAACATGTGTCATGGAAATGTGGTATGGGCATCCTCAAAAAAGAATCTAAAAGTGTCCAAAGTGGCCCTAAATTCCTGCATTTCCTTGAGCTATCTGTCCCTTACTTCCTATTTATTCCCTTCTCCAGAAACCATTGGTGCATCTGCTCCTTTCCTGGCTGGCCTGGGAGTGCCAGATGTCAGAAAAAGTATCCTAGCCAGGCAATGGTGGCTCACACCTATAATCCTAGCTATAATCCTGAATTCAGCTTAGGCAGGAACATCTGTGAGACTCATATCCAATGAAACACCAGTGCTGTGGCTCAAGTGGTAGAGCACTAGCCTTGAGCCAAAGAGCTGAGGGACAGTGCCTAGGCCCAGAGTTCAAGGCCTATAACCAACAAAAAACAAACAAACAAAAGAGATTCCGGGACACCAACTTGAAAGGCCTTGCCTTGCCTGAAAATGGTGGTGCTTTTGACCTTGTAACTCTGGACATCAGTTTCTCTGTTTCTCTCTTTCTCCTCTTTCCTCTCTCCTCTCTCTCTCTGTCTTGGGTCTTGTACTTAAGGCCTGGGTGCTGTCTCTGAGCTCTTTTATTTTCAAGGCTAGTGTTCTACCACTTTGAGCCACAGCACCACTTCTAGTTTTCTGGTGGTTGATTGGAGATAAGAATCTCATGGACTTTGCAGTACAGGCTCGCTTTGAACTGCCATCCTAAGATCTTAGTCTTCCGAGTAGCTAGGATTACAGGCATGAGCCACCATCATCCAGCTAGTCACCATTTTTTTCCCTGCTCAGGGATAATTCTCTGCCTATCACCTGATGAGAAGCAGAGTCTGTTTTGTCTCATGCTGTTAAGAACTATCTCATAATAAGTATTTGTTTTGTTGTATAAGTGCTTTTAATTTTGTATTTAAATTCTGAGAGTCCCTTGGATGCTATCATTTGCAAACCTGACTCTAAAAATACCAAATTATAAGGAAATTATAGCACAATAAGTATTTTAATCACTTTTTATTGCTTGCAATCAAGTTGACAAAGAAAAAATTACTCTAGCATTATTTTTTTAAGCATCTGGTAGTTAGGCATTTTATTTCCACCTTCTTTGACCCCAATGAGCTTCCCATGCTTGTTGCTTAATCCTTAAAGAACACAAAGAGAGCTCTATCTTCTAGCAGAACAGCCTTGAAAATTTTTTTAATTAAAGAAATTCTCCTGATGGATTTGTACCTGCTAGAAACAATTCTTGTTCGTGTTCTCCCATAAAGCTTACTCTCTTAATGTAATCACATAGGCACCTGGGAGTTATTTTCACAGTCCTTCCCTGTCCATCTCTGAATGTCACAACAAAATATTCATGTTAGTAGCTACGAGTCTTTTCAGTCAACGTGGTTACTTGACATTAGCACTTGCCATTTTTAGGGTAGTGCCATTTGACAAGAAGCTGTTTTTGTTAAGCCACATCGGATTATAAGACTGGTTGATTGATTGATTTTTTTTTTTAAGTTGGCCACCAGTTGTTCACATCTATAATTGTACCTACTTAGGAGGCTGAGATCTGAAGATTGCAGTTTGAAGCCATCCCAGGCAGAAAAGTTTGTGAGTCTCTTGTCTCCAACAAAACAGAAAAAGAAAAAAACAATAAACAAACCAACAGAAGTTGAACTGTGACTCAAATGTTAGCGCTCTAGCTTTGATCAGAACAGTGCCCAGGCCTTGAGTTTAAGCCCCAGAAATGGCACATGCATGTGTGCGTACACACACACACACACACACACACACACACAAACATGAATTGTTTTTCCTATGGATTAGAGGCACAGCTCAAGTGATAGAGAACCAACTGTTTGTGTAACAAGTTGCTGCTTTGGCCATTTATTTTGGTGTTGGTTGATTGCTCTGACAAACTTTTAACCTCTTTCAGACTAGCCAGTCACACAAGATTGTGAACTTGACCAATCAGAACAAAAGGCAGCAATGCATTATGGATTAAACCTGGGTGGACTGCCCCACCCAACATGTTTGTTTACTTGGTTTCTTGTTGGTAGCATGCCCTTCCCCAGAAGTAAACTTTGCCTTGTTGAATGCCTTTCAAGTTGGTGTCCTTATTTCCTACATGACACCCCAATATCCTGAGACATTTCCAACAATTGTGTGGTTATTTCCTAGTGGGATGATGCCCCACAGTAACCTCTTTTCCTTAATTCCTCATTGTGTCTCGTGCCATTAATTTTTTTTTTTTTGCTCCTTAAAAAAGACAGATTTAGGCATTCCAAAAGAATGATTAATTTCTGAGAGGGCATTTTGTCACTATAATTTTCAAGGCTGTAAGAAATGGTTTATTTTAGTTTGCTAGGTAATCCTTTAAAGACTAGCAAAATTATCCACCACCAATGACCTCAGACCTTTGGGAGGTACAGAGTCACAGTCGAATTTGAAGTTACAGTTAGAATATGATGAAATCACAGTAGGTGTTGCAAGAGGCACCCTGGCAGAAATTTCAAGATTATTTGGGAACTGATGAGTGTATTCTTTTAAATATATATCCTGCTCATGAATTATAATTAGCATGAGTGTTCTGTCACACTGTATTATCAATGGCTTTTATAAATATGCATGGGTTCATAATTACTCCATGTAACTGAATGCCAGCCGCATGCATGTTCATTTTTAATCATTTTAGAGCTCTGCCAAAGACTTAATTACAAAGGAAAAGGTGGGATCCTTTTCAAATAGACTTGTAATTGTTCACAAAGCTTGTTGCATTGTGGAAGATGTAGCATTCCAAGTTGTTTATCTTAGTGCCTACAATGCTTGCTTTCATATATGGTGTGTCCATTTATTCAGTGAATTCGGTGAAAGCAGTCTGTGTATTTGTTCTGGGTTCTGAAAACAAACAAAAGTATCAGAGGGCAGATTACCCAGTGTTTATATTCAAATCTAAATAAGCCAATACCTTTAAGTTGTAGAAACCCAAGGTGAGCCATAATATAATCCAGAGAGAGCTGGCAAGAAATTTTGGCAATGTTATAGCTCTATAACTTCTATGCAGCATGAGCGCCAGCAACTTCAAGTAATTTGAATGATACCTATTGGAATTATATTTTAAAAGGTATAAAATAAAGTCTGATTTCTTCTATTGGAAGATACTTTATGTTTAAATGTGTCTCCTAAAGGTCCATAGGTTAAAAGTGTAATTACCAGCCTGTGCCTCTATTGAAAGGTCATAGAACCTTTAAGAGGGTGGCCTACTGGGAGAAAGTTAGGTCACAAGGACATGCTTTTGCCTCAACCCCTTCATCTTTCTCTTTCAATTTCAAGTTCTCATGAAATGAGCAGCCTCCTCTAACAAGTGTTCCCACCATGATGCTCTGCCTTAACATATACCCCCCCCAAAGCAAGGGATTTTCTAAACCATGAGCCTTGGCTTCTTTACCTCTTAATTACCACAGAAATTGAAAATGGATCAATGAAACAAAAAATCAAGAAATGCTTTATAAACTCTAAGATGCTACAGAAAGATAAAATGTTTTTGTATGTGTTATTCATTAACGCTGAGATGCTATGATTTTTGTTGTTTCTTCTAAAACTTGATTTTTCCCCTCCAGAGATTAACAAGAAGATATATCTATATCTTGGGAAATGGCAGATGGATGAAAGAATCTATGCAGATAGAACCTGAGCTCGGTGAGATCTGACCTTTGCCCTTGCCTTCTCTTTTGGACAAATTTGATCTTATCCCCATATGTTTTTCTTTAAGAAGCTATTTAAAAAGAAACTGTATCTACTTGCCCAAACCATCTGAGTGAAATAGACACTGGCAATTCTATAGTATTTTGTTTCAATAAGACAAAAATACACACAAATTATATCCATTTAGCTTTTATTTTAAATCATCTGCTGGGATTCTGGTCTCCTTCTAGAAACATAATTGTGTATCAGTTAACAATCCAACTCAGACTATAGGTATAATTTAGGGCAGTAAAATGACCAGGGAACATTTTCTATCATTGTAATTTGAAATGAAATATTTAGAAACTGCTAAACGACTTTGGGCAAAACCAACTAAAGAGCTAAAGCAACTAAAGATGATTGATGTATTCAGCTCCTCAGATTAGGTATCTATTAACTATTGAGTTCAGATTGCTGGCCAATAATGTTTCAGTCACCTATTTGTTTAGGTACTCTAGTTTGCCTATTTTTTATTTTGTGGTATGCTAAATGTTGATTAATATGTGTCTGCTTCATTTAGAATATCAGTCTGGTTGCAAGCGACAGAGACCCAAAATAACAGTTGCTTAAAAGTTGCTTATTTTTTGTTTTAGAATAAAGTCCGAGGTAGTATACAGATTCTCTTTTACTAAGTCATTATGGTGCCATGATTTTTTGTTTAGTTCAAGACAACTCACCTCCCCTATATAGTCTCTTAGCATGGAAGAGGAAGGCAGAAGTGAAGGCCTTTATTCCTTCAAGGCACACCTGAAAGTTGCACATACACCATGCTTGGATGTCACCTGCTCTAATGATCACAAGTTACACCCAGCTGCAAAAGAGCCAGAAAATATTGTTAATTTTGACTGGCTCTGTGTTCAGCTAAATAATCAGGATTCTGTTATTACAGAAGAAGAGAACAGATAATTAGGGAGCAACTAGTGATTTTTTTGTTAAATATTGCATGAAAGGAAGTGGAGGAGTGGCTCAAGTGGTGGAGTGCCAGCCTTGAGCAGAAAGAGCCAAGTGACAATGCAAGGCCCTGAGTTCAAACCCCAATATAACCACACAAAAAATTGTATGAAATACTCTTATCTTTAAGATCAGAACAAGAAAGTGTGAGCTGCAGATCAGAAACATCAGCGTCGCTTGAAAACCCAATACAAATTCAAATTATTCTCCCATTGCCCCATTGACTCCTCAGTTAGAAACTCTGAGGTGGGGTCTAAAAATCTAAGTCTTAATAAGCACTCTTGGTGATTACAGTACCTGTTAAAGTTTGAGAACCACAGATATGCTTTTCCAAACAGCCAGGTGGGAGGCTGGGCACTCCAGTGGGGGATGAGTCAGGAAGTCTCAGAAGTAGTTAATTCCTGATCATTGTGAAGTCACTCATAGAAAAAAAATCTCTCTTCCAGCAACTGAGGGGGTTTTCATCCAAATCTTCCTTTGCTATTCCTAATATACCTGCTTGTCAATAGCCCCTTGTTTGCCAGCTTGGAAGAATGGTAGACAAGGCAAGGAAGGTATCTGATTCTTCAATTTGTCTTTCATCCTCCTGGCTTCTTCTGGAACTCACCGGCTCTAGTCTTTCCCTTTCCATTCTAATTGTTTTTATAGGAGCTCTGCAGAGCATCTGTCCCTGAGTGGATAACCAACTTCTCTTACTGTAGAATGTTTTATGCAAGCCATCAATTGGTTAATGTTGCTCAACTACAAAAATAGAGGATAAGGGATGAATCAATGCAATAGGAGAATTCTGCATCTTAAACAACACACTCTTCCTCTACCCCCTGCACCTTTCACTGTCAATATTGGTGTCTGTCAGCTGGTAGCCAGACACTTGAACAGACTTTGCCAATTAGAGAAATCACACCTTTTGTTTGGCAGGCACATTCTATTGTGCCTGGGCTCCCCGGTAGGGAGCCATATGGCTTTCAGGCAAAGGATTTGCCATTGAGGAACAAGGGGGCATCCGTGAGAGTATCCAGTGTTTGATGGAAGACCCTTCTGATGATTCCCTCAAGTAAAGATGAAAGGAAAGCTGTTATTTGACTAAGGTGTAAATTGGAACGATTATTGCTATAAAAGCACTGTATTCCATTGTAGTCTATTCAGGGAGAAAATTGCCCTGGATTTTTCTTGGCAATGTTAAAACCCTCCTGGTTTTTTTTTTTGTTGTTGTTGTTTTGCTTTGTTTTTTACTCTCCTACCTCTTTTTGTGGTAAACTCTAAATTTAGCTTGTCTAATGGAGAAATTTTTAAAGGAGAAATAACAGTAACAACTTCATATAATTGTAAAAAAAAACTGTACAAAGCCCTTTCATATCACTGTTCATCCATTCATTCTTCAGGGTAGTTTTGAATGATATTGGGAGAACAGGTCCTGGTATCTATTTTAGAGATGAAAGACACTGAAATCCAGGAGGATTCAGTGTTTTCCACTTGGGGGAGGAAAAAAATAGAAAGCTGGGCTGAGAATCTGATGTTAATCCTGACGGTCTATAGGCTGGATGGGCTACTTGATTACCTGTGTGTGTGTGTGTGTGTGTGTGTGTGTGTGTGCCCACGTGCGTGCTTGTGCACGTGGGCACACACACGCCAGTACTGGGGCTTGAACTCAGGGCCTGGGAGCTCTCCCCGAGCTTTTTTTGGCTCAAGGCTGGCACTCTACCACATGAGCCACATATTTGCTTCATGGTTTTTGGTAGTTAAATGGGCATGCAAGTTTCATGGACTTTCTTGCCCAGGCTGGTTTTAAGCTGTAATCCTCAGATTTGAGCCTCCCAATTAGCTAAGATAATAGCCATCAGCCATCAACTCTTGCTTAATTACATTCTTGGCATCAAACTTTTTCATCTGTGATTCAAGGGATCCTTGAGGTCTTGTCTGACTTCAATTGTCTTTGTTTCCAAGACCACTCAGGTTATTTGTAACCCACATGCGATAAGACCGCCTTGTGACTATGTCTTATCACAGAAATGGTGATTTTTTTCTCTTTCTTTCACTGTATGATGTCAGTACTAGGGTTTGATGTTAGGTTTCTGTGCTCTCACTGAGCCTTTTCACTTACGAAGCATGTTGCTGCTTCCTCAGTGGTTGAGTCTCCCAGATTTTTCTCTCCAGGTTGGCTTCAAACCACAATCCTTAGATCTCAGTCTTCCGAGTAGTTGAAATGATAGGCATTTGGTGGTTGGCTTGCCTGTTATTTTTGTCTATGAAAACTTCAAACACACACAAAAGTAGAACAATGTAAGGAACCTCATATATCATAAACCAGTTTCCAAACATTAACATTTTACCTATTTTGTTTTCTCTACTTATCTTTTCAACATTTTCAATGATGTATTTTATTGCTTTGAAATCTTTTGTGTGCACTGTTGCAACCTGATATTTTAGAATGGCTAACCTGAGTGAAATAACATATGCATTGTCTCATGTAGTTATCATGAGACATTTGGTGAGAATGCATTAAAGTCTGCTCTCATAGCATTTTCAAGAGTATAATACATTGTGATTGTCTATAATCATATATATATATTCTATCTAAACAAAATTTTGTATTCTCTGATCAATACCAAACCTTTCCACATCCACCATGACTCTTACTATTTCAGCCACTGGTAATAACCATTCAAATACGTATCATACTCCCCTCTGGGATTATCTTTAAAATGTTTTTAAATGTCATGAATTAGGACATATCATTGTATAGGAGAGAGTGATAGAAGGGTAACATTAATCAAGATGCATTTTATTCATAATCTTACTTGAAACACATTTGTACAACAATTTAAGGATGATAACAATAATAAAAAGATATATCACTATGCTATCTACATACATGCAGTTAATATATTTTAAACACATTCATCCTCTTTTAGTATTCCTTAATCCCCCAAATTGCAGTATCCTTTTATGTCATTAATGCACATTTTAGTATGCATCTCTAACTAACCAAACCACTACATTATGACATCTAACAAAATTCACTAGCACCCCTCCTATCCCTTAAAGATGTCTTGTATAGTTGGTTCATATAACTCAGGTTGCAAGCAACATTCAGACATTGTATTTGGTTATTACATTTTTCTATCCCTATCATTTGTCTTCTCATGCTATGGTCTTGTGGGAGAAAAGAGGTCATTTGATAAGGAGTTTCCCCTATTCTTGATTTACCTAATTACTTGGCCTGTGCTGGTGTTTACCTTGTTTGTCCAGTGTTTACTCTTATATTTCCAGTAAATGAATAGGTGTAGATCAGTTCTGAGTTTAGCTTTTTGACTTTTAAGCAACATGAGGTCTGGTTGGTTTTTTTTTTTTTGGTGGTTCTGGGGTTTTGAACTTTAGAGTCTTATGCTTAGATAACAACCAGCCTATTGCTTGAGCCATGCATGCAGCTTCTTTTACTTTTAGGTTATTTTTCAGATAGGGTCTCATGCTTTCTGCCCAGGGCAGTCTTGGACCATGATCCTCCTATCTATGCTTTCCATGTAGCTAGGATTATAGCTCTAAGCCACTACACTTGCTGGTTGGTGATTTTAAACTTCTGAGACTGAGACTGATTAGAGGTTTCTGATATTACCAAAGGATCCTTCTATTATAAGTGAACTCAGTTTTTGCAGTTTTCGTTAGCCTATATATTAGCAGACCCATCAAGTATTTAAAAATATATCTGTCTTTATCCTATATTCTTTTATCTATTTCAGCTTCTTTCTGTTTTCTGTGATAAGTACTCATTTTCTGCCTCTCATACTACTAAAATACTAAAGAAAATAGAAACAATACACTTTTTAAAACCTCTCCAGTATATAAATAGACATATGATTTGGCACAAAGACAATCTGCTACTCATTACAACAGTTACTGATACAAATAAACTTTACTTTGCTAGTTTGTAAGCCTCTTGGTTGAATTTTTTAAAGTAAATGAGAACTTATACTTGGGTAAATTATGTAAATGAATGGCCAACAGAAAATGATAAATAGCATCCTGAGGAATACAGCTAAGGATTTTTTTTTTAAATCCTTGTGCTCAGCAGGGATGTTTCTACTTTTATTTGCCATGCTCTCTAGGGTACAGCAAGCTGGAGATAGACAAGGCCAGGTAGGCAGGGGACCCATGCCTGGGGGGTTTGGTGGGGGAGGCTGCTGATCTCATCTACAATGAAGAACCCAACAAGGAGTCTGAGCTGTTATCTTAATTTTAATCAGGGACACTGATGAAGGTGCTGTTATGAAGAAAATCCTAGGAACCTATCAGAATTATTTCCAGATCTCTGTAATTACAGTTGGTTGTACATAAATTCACATACATTCACACCCCATGGGAATGCAACCCATTTTCATGAGGACATCTATGGTAGTAAGTCAAGGTTGGCTTTTGAAATACAATTCTGTCCTGGTATCTGCTTTCTTTTACCGCGTTCCCCATCCCCCAACCCCTGTTTTTTTTTTTTTTTATCCCTAGCTGTGTCCTTTTGTTAGGTGCTAAAGCTCTCTTGCAGCCTTGATGGCCTATTCCTTACAGTGGGGCTTTATATAGTACTTATAGTTAACCTGGGGTTAACTCTAGCATGAGGGAGATGGAGTACATTTGAAGGCCTGGGAGCCTGGGGAGTGGTATCCCATTACCCACTAGTCTACTATTCCTGATGTAACATGGACTCTTGGAAGGACTTACAAGGTCTGTATGATCCAGTATCTCTGACTTCTCCAGTTTTTTCTGTCCCCACCCTTGACGCGGTCCCAACCTCTAGATATATTCTGTGCTATCTTGTCTTCCTGCATTTGCATGCATTGTTTCTTCCACTTACATGATTGTCCCTCACCTCCTCCTCTTCGCTTGGTGAATGCAGTCCTAATCTTTCTGCTACACATGCTTCATCTAGAAACCTTTCTTTGATTTTCAAAAATGCCTGGGAAGTCTCAGAGCAGTCTTATTACTTGTATCATATTTCAGCCTACTTATCTGGGTCCCATTAAACTGTGACTTTCTTGAGGACAAGGATCATCTGTAAGACATTTGTCTTTGTAGAGTAAATTCCTCTCAATTTTTTTCCCAGCATACAGTTGATGCTTCATTTATTTAGTGCATAAATAGTAAGACACTACCTTCTGACTGTACTTTGCTTCTAGCACATTTATATCTTCTTTCTCAAGCTTATTTTTTCCACCTTAGAATGATCACTTCCTTGTGCCCAGTCTTGTTTCCTAGAGTATATAGTTTAACACCTAGTCATATATAGTCTCATTCTCTAATTTGTAGGTGCATCAGAAACTCAAACCAATTTTTCTGTTTATCTGTTGCGTGTACCGATTTAAGACCAAAATTTAGAAACAGTCTCATAGTTCTGGTGGGTTCAGAATTTGGGAGCTCTGTAGGTAAAGGTCTTACACTGGGATATCTCAGATCATTAAAGTCTAGACGTTTGCTGGCACTGCAGTCATCTGAAGGCTGCTTTGAGCTGGAAGAGCTGGAACTAAGGTGACTGCTATCATGACTATTGGCTAGTTCCTTACTATGTAGACTTTGCTGTAGGGTTTTGCAGGCATCCTTATATCATAGCAGCTGGCTTTCCCCAGAGTGATTCACAGAGACAGGGAAGAAGGAAGGGGGATTTAAAAGGAATGAAGGGAGCTAAGTTCTTTTTATTGTCTAGCTTTCCATAGTCTTCCATCATTATGATAGCACTTTATTAGGACAAGTGACTATTCTAAGTGCTTGTATTATAATACTTATTTGATCTTACTAAACTCAGGCTAGATCTAAGGTCTTTCAAAAAAAGACCAGAATCTAAATACTGTTAGTATAGTATCAATTTGCTTTCTGTCATTATAGCAAAGTATCTGTTGTAATTAAGTTATAAAGAGAAAATATTTATTTTGGCTTATGCTCATAGCTCTGTTTTCCAGTCCTATATCGCTGGGCTTCTATTGAGGGCAGTGGATCATGACCTTACTGGGAAGCAGAGTGGGCTAGACAGAGCTGGTGTCCCACAATTCCTTTCAAGAGCAAATACAAAGTGACTTAACTTCCTCCCACTATTCCCTACTTTCTAATGGCTCTGTCTTCTACTTTCAAATTGTATAACTTTTGGAACCAAGCCTTAAACATATAGACTTTTGAGGAGTACTCAATCAAACTATAACTGTCTTAGATTCGAACCCTTTCACTATCAGTAAATAAGCAATGAGTACTTTATGCAATAAGAGAATTTGGGACCAAATGTGTCTATTTATATGCACACAAATATAAAAGTGTGACAACTATAATAAATGAAAATGACAGAGCATATGCTTCTTAGCATCTTGTAAAAATACAGAAAAGAGAAGCACAATCTTAATAGCAAATCTCTTATCAAAGTTATATAGTATTTGTTGAAACCCAGTAGGAATTACCCTTCTATTTATTTTATTCAGGCAACTGTAACATCTACCCCAGGTTTGTATTTAAGTGTTTCTTAAGTCTATTCTTTTCCCTTCCACTGAAACATTTATTAAACTTATGGTACCTCCCATATATCAGGTACTGTTCTGCCTTTATTAATTTTATTAGTCCATGACTAAATATTTAATGTTTAATATATAATATTTAATTTTTGATAAAGAACTAAATTGCCAAAGAATTGAGTAATATACCAAGGTAACTTAGCCTGTGAGTTAGAGAATAAAAATCTGAACCCTAGAAGCCTGGCTCCAGTGTTCAGTGCTTAAACCTCCTCACCCCTTGCTATTGCTTAGGTCAATGCATGTCTTATAGAAGCCATGTTGAAAGCTTGGTCACCATCCTGTGGCACTGCTGGAAGGTAGTGGAGTCTTTAAGGAATAGAACTTGGTAGGGAGATGTTAGTCTTGGCAATGTGCCCTTGAAGGTGATATTGGGGCCTTGGCTCACTCTGCTTACTGACCACAGTTGAGTGAATAGCTTTGCTCTGTCATATGCTTCTATTCAGCCTCACCATAGCCCCAGAAAAAAATGATGAACTTACAATGAACTGAAAATTCTGAGACCCTGATCCTCCTCCTTTAAATCAAGTTTTTCAGGTATTTTATCACAGCGATGAAAAGCTGACTAACACATTTCTCATCTTCAAGAAATCAAGGTCTGAAATTCTGCAAGCAGGTCATAGTTCTCAGATAAAATGGGCTATGATATAATGTTGACCTTGTCTGGGAAGAAAATCCTTCTCTCCCTTTACATTGGTAACTTTCTTTTTTCTTCAGTGACTGTGTATGTGGTTCTCAATAAGCACTCGGCATTGCTGAAGTAGCCATACTTCATACCCTGCAGTAGAAAGCTTCATGTGGTACAGGATCCTCGATTTAAATATTAATCCCTTTACACAGCCTGTCTGCTAGGCAGCTAGTGTCTTAGACTTCTCAGTAATAATTACATGGTGGCATCCTTAGAGGAGCCGGTGAAGTCACTTTCAATAGAGGAGCTGGTGGAAAGCACTTTTCAGAGTGACAAACATAATCCTCTACTTCCCCTTTCATCTTCTTGCTTCTCAATTATTTGATATTAAAATTGCATTTACATTTGAAGGGGGAGATATTACGAGACCTTCATGGTCTATCTCTGATTACAGGTTGCTACAGAGGAGGGGAGCTGTGAATTACACACCAAAGGGTAACTTTCCCAGAGCTTTAGTCCACAGGCATTTTCCTCATTTAATATACATTCTTCACTAAGCCAAAGAGATTTAACAGCAAACACACCTCAGGAGGTGGGAAAAATGTCTCTGGGTAGATGAGCAGAGGAATCTCCTCTCATTCTTAATACAAGCTGAGATCATACAACGCTGAAACGGAGAGGTCCTTAGAAGAGAATACAATGAGGTGTTTCTATGAAAGGTAAGACAACTGATTTCAAAGAGATGTAAAGATGTGACTTGGAACACGAATGCATGACATGACCAGAAGTGTTGGACCCTTTACTATTCACCTATCCAAAGTCACTTTCTATCCTCCTCACGCCTGCTCAACCCTGCTCACCAGGGAAGCTGAGGAAGTTGGCCCAGTTGGGTGGGACCAGAGCACTTTCCCTCCCTGGCCGGTGGGAGATCTGTATCCCATTGGTTTTCTGGTAGGATTCATGAATAGATTCAGATCTCTAATATCCAGGTCTCATCATTCAAAATCAATTCTTCTTACATCATTTGATTTAGAAATGGAATAACTAACACACCACAAGAGTAGTATGTATGAAACATACTTCAAGTTGTATATTGATATGTATATGTTGTTATACATTATTAGTTGTGTATTAAAAATATATTACAATGAGTATGGGTACGTAAATGCCTGTTCAAATCTCTGCTTTCAATTCGTTTGGGCATATGTCAGAAGTAGAACTGCTGGATCATATAATAAATCTGGGGTTTTTCTTTTTTGGGGGGTGGGCATCGGTGGTAGGGCTTGAACTCTGGGCCTGGGTGCTGTCCCTGAGCATTTCAGCACAAGGCAAACACTCTACCACTCAAGCCACAGTGCCACTTCTGGTTTTCTGGTTGTTAATTGGAGATAAGAGTCTCACAGACTTTCCTACCTGGGATAGCTTTTAACTATGATCCTCAGATCTCAGCCTCTTGAGTAGCTAGGATTACAGTCATGAGCCACCAGTGCCTGGCTGTGCTTAATATTTTTAAAGGAAATGTTATAGCATTTTCCACAGAGACCTTATCATTTTACTCATTAGTTTTGAGTGAGTAGAGACTAGTTTCATAGATGTCTAGAGAGAGTGACAGGCAAATTCATCACTATGCAGAGGCCCTTGAAATGCATTTACTGACTCAGTCAGGAGAGCCTTCTACTAAAAAGGAGATTGCACATTTCAAAGCAAAAATATAAAAAGTACAATTGTGTGTATGTGTGTGTTTTCTTATCCTTATTCTGGCTTAGACAATATTTTCAGGTTATAACTGCCTGGAAACTCTAGTTCCTCACTTTCTCATATTTAACAAAGTACAAGGAGAGCATTCTTAGTAAAAAAAAAATAAATCTGAAAAGTTTTGAGCATTTACATACCCATATAAGGGGAATATTTCATGCTTAACTTCATATGACAGGTGGCAGTCAAAATGCAAGCACACTAAAAATACTAAATAAAATTACCTTCAGGCTGTTGTAAGGTGTACATGAAGCATAAACAAATTTTCTGTTTAGGTTTGGGTTTTATCCCCAGATACCACATTAGGTATATGCATTTACTCCAAAATCTGAAGTACTAAACACTTTGGTCTGGAACACTTTAGATAAGGAACATAGGACGCAAATTTCCACCCGCTCCCAAGTTTCTTGGACTATATATATTTACCACTTTGGTATTTTTGTGTTTATCCACATTTCAATTCCTTAAACATAATTTTCAATTCTACCTTTTAAGTTGAATGTCTCACTTGCAAATGATCCCCATCTACCCAACTACTACAGACTGGTGAGAATAAGCAGGGCCTCTCCCTCCTGAGGACTGGGACATCCTTTTTGTTCTGCTACTCAGTACAGGTTGGACTGTGGGACAAAAAGTGAGAGCACAAAATAAGTTAAATAAGAAATCTGGGCACGATGGGATACTCTTGTAATCCCAGCTACTCAAGAGGCAAAAGCAGAAGAATCTCCAGTTTAAGACTGGCCTGGCCAAAGGTATCAAGAACCTGTCTCAAAAACAAAATGTCTAATGAAAAGAAGTACAAAAAGTGTGGGGCCTAAGACAATGCTAGAGTCTTCTGTATAAGAGACAGGGAGAGGGTGGAGGAGAGTAGGAAGGGAAGGAGGAAAGGAGGTAGAGAGGTAGGGGATGGAGAAAAGGAGAGAGAGATGATTGCTCTTACTGCCTTCATCTGAATGAATGGGATGACCCAGTGGTGGCTGGGAGTAAGGTGGTTTTGAGGAAATTACACCTATGTAGCTTCCTCAACTGTAGAAACGTGATATTCAATTCTGTTTTGCTCTTTGGGAATTAGGGAGCATATTTATATGGAATGTTTGATTTGAATGGATTGCTTCCAAGTTATTGGAAGAGAAAATATTTGTTTTTTGAGAAATAATCTAGTAAAAGCACTATGTGGGAGAAGAGAATGTTACTTTGTCAAATCACTCATTTTACATGAGGTGGCATGGGGGGAGGAAAGGCCACAGTGCACTCTCTGGCACGAAGTCAGCACGTAAGAAATGCTGGCTGTAATTTTGATTAGTTTGCAAAATCTACGCTTAACATTTGGTATGAGTGCAGGAATCTACTTGTCATATTAAAACTGAGTTCTGTATACTTATTTGGAGTATTAAGTGATTATATTATTGTTAGGTGAAGGAATAATTACGTAATGAATGACTTACATGGGTAAGTCGGTATATAGATAGAGCACAGGGCATGGGAATGAAATGGGCTGTGTTGAAGAAGATGCAGCAATGGCATAGGAAAGAAAAAAAGCCAGTTTATGATGTAGTGAATTCAGGAAACTTTTTTGCATTCTAACGTATTGAAAGTAAAGTTCATTGCTATACAAGCAAAATGTTACAGAAGGATTAAAAATTACAGATGAATAACAGAAGGGAAGCACTGTATTTAAAACTGCATTATATAGTAACTCTTGGCTTTGCCTTTTCCTTGGCTTCTTCCTCTGGGCATGGCAACTGGGTCATTCTGTGCAGCTCTATTGCAGTGAACTGGGTTGGGCTGGTCTAGACTCTCCTGGAGATCTGCACTGGAGTGTATTGAAAGCACAAGGAAACACACCCAAGCACCCAGACAAATAGATTGAGTTTTACCAATGACATAGTTTATCAGAGTGTCTTCTTATTTCTGGATGTCATACGTACCTGGTTTCTGTCTTCTCAGGGTCTGATTGTTCAGCTTTAACTTCCTTTTCTCTGAATTACTTTAGCTTTATCCAGCAAATTCTTCCCCGTTCACCCAGTTTCACAGAGTTGGTTTCTATTAATTCCTAGCTGTCATATTCAATGGAAGTTATTGCTACTGGTAACACCTTGGCTCTTGCTTCCTATAGACTGGAATAATTTATCTGCAAAATATTTTCATACATGCCATGTCAAATCCCATGTCAGTGGGCAGAATTCTTGGCTATTTCTTTTGCACAGCCTCCCATCACACAGGCTATGTCATAATTTAAATTAGTTTTTTGTGGGGCACATAGTTTCCCTAGACAGATCTTTTCTTCTTTCTTTCCTTTTCTTTCTTTCCTCTCTCTCCCCCTCCTCCCTCTCCCTCTCCCCCCTCCTCCTCCTCCTCCTCTTCTTTTACTGGTCCTGGGCTTTGGGGCTTGAACTCAGGGCCTGAGCACTATTCCCTGAGCTAGCTTGCTATTTATTTATTTATTTATTTTGTTGGTCATGGGGCTTGAACTCTGTGCCTGGACGCTGTCCCTCAGCTCTTCAGCTCAAGGCGAGCGCTCTACCACTTGAGCTACAGCACCATTTCTGGTTTTCTAGTGGTTTATTAGAGATAGGAGTCTCACAGTCTTTCCTGTCTGGACTGGCTTTGAACCGCGATCCTCAGATCTCAGCCTCCTGAGTGGCTGGGATGACAGGCGTGAGCCTGAGTTTTTTCACTCTACTATTTGAGCCACAGCTCCACTTAAACCTTCCCCCCCCTTTCGTGGTCACTAGAGATAAGAGTCTCAGCTGAGTGTTGGTATGTCATTCTAGCTATTGAGGAGGCTGAGATCTGAGGATCAAGGTTCAAATCCAGCCTGGGCAGGAAAAATCTGTGAGACACTTATCTCCAAGAAACTACTAAGAAAAAGCCGGAAGTGGCACTGTGGCTCAAGCGGTAGAGTGCTAGTCTTGAGCAAAAGAATGTCTCAGAGACTTTCATGCCCAGCTGGCTTTGAATTGTGATCCTTAGATCAACCTCCTAAGTAGCTGGGATTATAGGCGTAGCCATCAGCACCTGGCTCCAGTGGATAATTGAGAACATTCCACCCTTTCCTTTCCTTTCCTTTCTTTTCCTTTTCTTTTCTTTCCTTTTCTTTATTTTGTTGGTTATGGGGCCTGAACTCTGGGCCTGGGCACTGTCCCTCAGCTCATCAGCTCAAGGCAAGTGCTCTACCACTTGAGCCACAACGCCACTTCCAGCTTTTTTTGCTTATGTGGTGCTGAGGAATCGAATCCAGGGCCTCATGCATGCCAGGCAAGTGCTCTACCACTGAGCCACCTTCCCAGCCCCGCTCTTTTTTTTTTTATCCGCATGGTCCTGGGTGCTAATCCTTCCCCTTGGGTTCCAAGCCTCCAGAGGGGCAGGGACAAGGACTAGATCAGGAGACTGGAGTGAGCAGATGGGAAGAACAGGAGGGCAAGGCCAGGGCTGCTGAAGGAAGAGGAGGCGCATGGTTCAAATCCCACTTTCTTCTGCGCCTGTGTCTTTGGTCTGTTACCCACGACTGTGACAAAAGGCCTGAGGCCGGTCACTTAGCTCAGGATCTGGTTCCAGCCCAAGCCAGTACATCAGATAATGACTTTCTTGCTGGCACAATCCCAGGCCGTGTTCAGCATTGCGTAGCAAGAGACAGGAACACGTGTCTTGTTTCCCTTCTGGCTTCTCTTCCTCTTTTATTTCTTTTTCTGGGAACTGGGGAATCAAACTTCATGCATATCAAGTAGTCGCTCTTCTACTGGGCTATGCTCTCAGCATGATGATCGCTCGCCCCTTCCTTCCTTCCTTCCTTCCTCTCTTCTTTCCTTCCTTTCTTTCCCCAGTCCTGGGGCTTGAACTCAGGTCCTGGGCTTCTTTATACTCAAGGCTAGTGCTCTACTACTTGAGCCAGAGCTCCACGTCCAGCTTTTTCTGTGTAGTTTATTAGAGATAAGAGTTTCTCAGACTTTCCTGCCTGGGCTGGCTTCAAACCTTGATCATCAGATCTCAGTCTTCTAAGTAACTCACTTCCTTCCTTCCTTCCTTCCTTCCTTCCCTCCTTCCCTCCTTTCTTCTCCCCCCCCTTTTCTTTCTTTTTTGGTGAAAAGAGGTTTGAACTCAGGACCTCGAGCTGGTTAGGCAGTAACTCTGCCATTTGAACCATGATTCTAGCCCCAAGACTGGCACAAAGAATAAAAGAAAGAAAGAAAAAGAAAATAGAAAGAAAAATCGACTGTCTTCATACCTCACAAAGAGGACTAAATGTAACATTAATGAAGCGGGGGCCGATGGCTCACACCTGTAATCCCAGCTGCTCAGAAGGCTGAGAACTGAAGGGGAGTATCCAAACCAGCCCTGGCAGGAAAGTCTGTGAGGCTCTTATCTCCAACCAACCACCCAAAAACCAGCAGTGGAGCTGTGGCTCAGGTGGTAGAGTGCCAGCCTTGAACAAAAAAAACAAGCAAGAGGAGCTCAGAGGCCCTGACTTCAAGCCTCCCAACCCCACCCCCCAGCCCCTACACCCCACAATTTACATCAAGGGGCCTAGGGAGACGCACGCAAGGCACACCCATGCTGCAGCCCTCAGTTTTCCTCATCTTTGAAATGGGTTGAAGACAATGAAGACAATATCCAATCCTCAGCTAGTGGAGGGTTCACTAAACCACACCCGGTACATACAACACACACACATGCGCGTGCACACACACACACACACACACACACACACACGTGTGTGGGGGTGAATGTTCACAAGGATGTGGGTGGGCCCTATAATTAGTAAAAATTCTCTGAACTGGTCCAAGTACTTCCTTTCCTTTTATTTCCCAGCTTAGAGTTCTCAAAAAAATAAAAAATAAATAAAAGTCCTATTTCCTTCCTCTTCTGCTTTCCCTGTCCCGGGCAGCGCTGGGGACCAGGCCCTGGGGCTTTCTCGCTCTCTTTTTCTGTCTCTCTATCTCTGTCTCTGTCTCTCTGTCTCCGTGTTTCTGTCTGTCTCTGTGTCTGTCTCTCTCCTACATCTCCCTTAGATTATGAGATGGTAGGGCTCAGGTACTGTCCAGCTGACCTGGCTCTGACCTTCTAGAAGTTTCCTTAGGAGCATGGCCCCCTAGGGACCTCACCTTTTAAGTGGGAGCCACCGTTTCCTCCCATACCCCCAGACTGCAGCAGACACCCGGATATGTCTGCGGCCTTGACATGTGTGCCATGTCCCCCCCCTCCCCCCCCATGGCAAACTGCTGAGCCAGCGGGGCCTGCGTGGGGGGGAGGGCATTTCCTCCCCTCCCCCCTCGAGGTCCTCCAGAGCGATTTCCGCTCCGATACCCCATTCGCGCAGCGCCATGGCCCAGATTTTTTTTTTTTTAAATCTTTTCCCCTGTGAGTTGTATCACCTGGCTTCTTTAGGTTGCCCGGGAAACCTATCACCCTTCAAAGGGGATTTGGTGAGGGGCTTAGTGGGGACCCCCCACCCCAAGATTTAGTTGGCAACCTTCAAATCTAGTTAAGGGGGGGGGAAGAGTCAAGTCTAGAATGATCAGCCATTCTCTGACTTTCCTTTTTTTAAATTTTTTCTGCTTATGTGGTGCTGAGGAATCAAACCTAGGGCCTCATGCATGCAAGGCAAGCACTCTGCCACTGAGCCACCTTCCCAGCCCATCTGACTTTCCTTACGTGCCCCCATCCAAGCCCCTTAAGTTGACTCCATCTTTGGGTCCTCTTCTCTCCCCCTCAGTTTCCTGTATCCCTGCCTCCGCCCCCCCCTCCTTCATACCCCACCAGGACACTACGGACTGAACCCAGGGTTTCACCGAGCCAGGACTTCACTCAACCCTTCTTGGCTTAACAAATTTGCTTTAGCAGTAAGAGCTCACTACCATTTATCTGTTTTCATCTCTGGAATCACTGGGATTAAAGGCATGTGCTAGCACACCTAGCAATATACTTTTTCTCCCTTTCTCCCTCCCTCCCTGCCTTCCTCCCTTCCTCCTCCCTCCCTCCCTTCCTTCCTCCCTCCCTCCCTCTCCCCCTCCCTCCCTCCCTCCCTTCCTTCCTTCCTTCCTTCCT
>NW_012267373.1:5395438-5411682 GCF_000151885.1 Dipodomys ordii | reverse complement strand
GAAGTGGCACAGTGGCTCAAGTGGTAGAGTGTTAGCCTTGAGCTGAAGAGCTGAGGGACAGCGCCCAGGCCCAGAGTTCAGGCCCCACGACCATACCCCCAAAAAAAAAAAAGAAAAGAAAAAAAATGTGTGTGTGTGTGTGTGTGTGTGTGGCAGGGTGGGCACAGCATTGGCATTTCAACTGAGGACTTTGAGCTCTCTCTTGACCATTGAAAACACACCTTCAGTCCAACTTTTTGCTAGTTAGTTGGAGATGAAGTCTTGACAACTTTTCTACCTGGCCTGGGTTTGAACTGAGATCTTCAAAAATCTAAGCCTCAAGAATAGATAGGATTATAGATATGAGCCCTTGGTACCCAGCCTGAAATTCTCTTTTGTAGAACTTCCCATTCTTTCATTAATTAATTAGTCAAATCTCTATTCTCCAGGGTAACACCTTTGAAACTGGAAACTGTATATTTCTTGTATTTTTAGTACCCAGCCCACATTCTACTATGCTCAAGAATTTATTGTGGAGTTAGAGGCACTGATGGCTCAACTGCCATAAGCCAGTTTCCTAGTGCTGCGGAGAGAGGCGTGTGGAACAGCCTTGCACAGCAGTGTGTTGGTGTCAATTGCTATCTGACATAGGGAATGAATGAGAGAACGTTGGAGATACCACAAACCCCACGCATGCAGTGGCAAAGTGACCCTTCTCCTCAGCCACCACTGAGATTTAAGAGGCAATTTTCCAGGCACTCAGGACAGTTTGCCCAGCAATAAAATATAAAAACAATGGATATGTTAATAATAATTAGTTTTTTACAAATAACAAACATATTAAGCACAATTGTTTACTAGAAGATTATAAAAATTAAAAAAAACAATTGCGTTGGGGAATTTTAATATACTTCTCAAAAGATCTTTGTTGGATCATGACAATGTAATACCACCTGACATCCATTTAGAGCTGCTTATATCTATCTGTCTCTCTATCTCTCTATCTATCTATCTATCTGTGTGTATAACAGATCAATGCATATGTAATGGTATTATATAGAAATATATATCTGTATATTAATCAATCTACATCCATATCATTGTGTATTTATTTCTCTAGAAAATAGCTATTGACAAAGATGTGGAAAAATTGGAACCCTTGTGTACTGGTTGGTTGAGAATGTAAAATGATATAGCCTGGACTAGATGTAGTGGTTTACACCTGTAATCCCAGCTACTCAGGAGGCAGAGAACATAAGGATTGTGATTGAAGGCCAGAAAAAAGTTAGTGAGATTCCTCTTCTCGGAGAATGATCTAAGCCTGATAGTTCATATCTGTAATCACAGCTCAGATATAAGTAGGAGAATCTTGGTCCAAGGCAAGATTAAGAGAAAAGCATAAGACTTTATTTAAAAAATAATTAAAGCAATAAGTTCTGAGGATATGGCTCAAGTGGTAGAGTGCATACCTAGCAAGTGCAAGGCCCAGAGTTCAATCCCCAGTACTGAAAAAAATGGTATAGCCTCATTGTGAAATGACATGATAGTATTCTACCAAAAAAATTAAAAAAGATTTATTATATGATCCATGAATACCTCTTCTGGATATATAATTAGATGAACTGGAAGAATGGACTTGAATACACACACACACACACACACACACACACATATTTCTACACTCATGTTTATAGAAGCAACCATTATAACATCCAAAAAGTGAAAGTAATCCAAAGGATGTTAACAAATGAGTGTAAAACAAAATGTCAGAGGCACACAATGAAATATTATTCATCCTTAACAAGGAAGAAAACTATGGCACATGTTATGTTGTACTAGAGAACAAACCTTGGAGCTGTTATGCTAAGTGAAATAAGTCAGTCAGAAAAGAACAAATACTACCCGATTCTATTTGTTGGAGGTACTTCCAGGAATCAAATTCACAGTACCAGAAAGAAGGGTGACTTCCAGGAGCTGAGGGGAAGGGGGAATGGGGAATTACTGTTTCATGGTTACAAGTCTCAGTCTTATAAGATGAAAACTGTCTGTGGATGGGTGGTGGTGACAGTTCCACAACTATATGGATAACTTTAATGCCACTCTATTGTCTCCTTAAAGATGACTATGGTAAGGTGGGTGCTGGTGGCTCTAACCCATAATCCTAGCTACTCAGGTGGCTGAAATCTGAGACATCACAGTTTGAAGCTATCACAGACAGAAAAGCCTGTGAGACAATTGTCTCCAAAATAACCAGCAAAAAACAAGGCTGGAGGCATGGCTCAGGTGGTAGAAGATGAGCTGAGCAAGCAAGAAAGCCAAGTGAGCATGTAAGCAGAACAAGTGCCAGGCTTTGATTTCAAATGCCAGTTCCAGAAAAAGTAAAGAAGGTTAAAATATAAGAGGCTAACATAATAAATTTATGTTGTATGCATTTAACTGCAATTTTCTTTTCAAGAGGCCTTCAACAAGTCACAGATCACAGTAGATTTAAAACAAACAAACAAAACAAAATGGTCTCAGTGCTGGTGGTGGCTCATACCTGCAATCCTAGCTACTCAGGAGGCTGAGATCTGAAGATAGTGATCTAAAGATAGTCAGGGCAGGAAAAGTCTTATCTCCAATAAACTCCAAAACAAATCTGAAAGTGGAGCTGTGGCTCAAGAGTGTGTCTTGAACAAAAGAAGCTCAGGGGCAGTGCCTAGGCCCTGAGTTCAAGCCCCAGGACTGGCATTTAAACAATCACATCACACCCGGAGAGAAAGTAGATGACGTGAATAAAGTATCAGTAAGTTCTGTAGTATCAGTAAGTTCTGAACTTACTGATATGCTTTCTCAATGTCCATGGAATGCTTCACAAATTTGGTTAGCTTGGCTCATGAACTTCATAGACAACACTAAAAGTAAGTTATTCAGACTGCACTTCTTTATAACAGTGTACTGTCACTATGAACTAGTAACACATGAGATAATTTTTGTCTCTCAAAATGGAAAAAACAAAAACAAAACCCACCCAGTATTGGAAAAGGCCTTTCCAATGCTCATGGAGTCATCCTACAGGAGGGTACAAGCTCAGCCTGACAGAGCTGATGTGTGTCTGTCTTTTTTTTTTCTTCTGAATCTCACTCTCTCTTTAATAGTGCTTATAATTTTACAAAAGGATTCCTTGTAATAAGTCCATACATGAATATAATGTACATTGGCTAAATTCATCCCTCTATTACTCTTTTTTTAAATTAATTTTCTGTGTCTGTCTTATCAAAGGCATGATGATATGCTTTTCTCTTACTGGGTGACCTATAATTGACATTCAGATAACTAGGGAGGACTAATAATGAGTAGATAAGTAGAAGGAGGTGAGGGAAGGCATAAAAAAGGAGGAAAGAAACAGTTTTAAGGGATGAGGGACTACTCTGTTAGAGAATGGCTTATGGAAGAAATAGCTTAGTGGTGACAATGGAAGAGAAGCAGAAAACAGTCATCTGGGAGCTCCAAGGTCTGGAAGATGGGCTTCCTTTGACTTCATCCTAACCATGAAACTGAATCAGTGGTTGGAGGTGTAGCTTCAGTGGTAGAGCCCCTGCTTATCAAGTGTAAAGTCCCTGAGTTCAAACTCCAATGTTGTCAAAAAAGAAAATGAATCAGAATTAACCTCAGTTTGACTTTGTAATGAAGAGTGTTTAATAACACTTGTTTGTTTGTTTGGGTTTTTTTTGATTGGTCATGGATCTTGAACTTGGGTCCTGGGTGCTTTCCTTCAGCTCTTCAGCTCAAGGCTAGCACTCTACCACTTGAGCCACAGTGCCACTTCCCGTTTTTTTTTTTTTTTTCTGGGTTTATTGGAGTTAAGAGTCTCACAGACGTTGCTGCTGCCCAGCCTGGCTTTGAATGGTGATTCTCGGATCTCAGCCTCCTGAGTAGCTAGGATTACAGCATGAGCCACCAGAGCCCAGCTAGCTTCTTCTGGAGCGAGTCTGTTATTGTAATTAGAACATTGCTCTAGGCATACTTAGTTTTAATCCTGTTCCTTCTACAGTATCAGAAGTTCTCTTTGCTTTTTACTTTTCTCTTTGATTCTCTTGGTAAATGCTACGCAAAGAGGGTACTTGATAAATATATCAATGGTGCACTTTCTCCCAAAATGGATCTAACCTGCCATAAAATTAAAAAATGTCTTCTCCCTCTGAAAAGTATAAAGTATTACTCTACAAAAATGGAGCATTCACTTGTCACCATAACCACACAAAAAAAGTATCTCTGAAATAATGTCTAAGGGCTTTTCTTCAAGAGCCTCCTTCGATCATTTCAAGAAGCTGAGGGCTTCACTTTCTAAGTCTTTACAATAGTAAAGATGATGGCCTCCAAATCTTGATTTGTTGGGAATGAGAAAAAAGGACATGAAAATGTCCTAAAAAAAATCCACAGCCTTTCTGGTTCTGGACCACTTTCTACTGATGCAGTCTGCGGAGGTAAGGTTAGAAAACCTCTCCCTTGAAAGGATATTTAGGACTATGTATACATCCTTGCCTTCTCAGAGGAAAAGCATACCATTCTCAGAAAAGTTCTTTGTGAATAACATCATCATGGTTTTGTTTTGTGATAGTGTCAATGCCACAGATTTTTTTTAACACAGATAGAAAACACAAGACAAAATATGGGCATTTGACCCTTGTTCCAACTCCTCTCTGCCTCATGTGGCTAGCTTGTCTGCTGGTTATGTCAAGAGGGACTGCTTTCTCCTCCTTTTCCTAACATTCTTCTTCCAGAAGGATTGCTTTGGATCCTTTGCGCACTTCCCAGCAGCCTATTCTTCCAGTAGAGCCACTGATGTCCTGAGTCTTATTGTATTGGAGCCTTCCACTCCCGTTCTTAGTCATAGCTGATTGACTGAGGGTAGATTCCTGAACCAAACAGGTCAATCAGATTCCCACTCCTAAGACTTTGACTCAAGGCATATCTAGACAGGGATCAAAGGTTACTGGATCTAATCTCAGACAGGGATCAAAGGTTACTGGATCTAATCTCAGTATGGCACGTGGAATTTCTGTTCCTCCTTTCACCTGTTCTAGGATCTGAGACATTTCTGCCATAGCAGTTATAGTATCGTATAGTTGCCTTAAAACAGAAAGGTGGTCTGGGTGAACCCAGTGGAACCATTTATTTAGGGCCTTCAAATTATGAAGAGGAGTGGAGAAAGTAGAAGCATGAGTGGAATTCTATATACCACTGCTGACTTGAAGATGAGAGGCCACGTGAGAAGAAACTTCAGTGTCCTATAGGAGCTGATGGAGGACCCAGCTGACAGCCATGAGGCAGCAGAACCTCAGTGGTGAACAAGAAAACACTTAGCAAGCAGCCTGCATACATTTAGACATTGATTCTCCCCCTAGACCTTCCAGTGTATAACAGGGAAAATCTGAGAACTCACTTGAGCCATGTCCAGACTTCTGATCTATATAACTACATGACTGCAACCTAATAAATGTTACGTGACTTTAAACCATATATTTGGAATCACTTATTATGGTAGCAAACGAAATGAATTCCCAAAGCAACAGCAATGTTTGGAAAGGGTGTTAACCTCCTGTAGCTGAAGGCCCTAGTACCACTGAATTCCTGCCTTAACATTTTTATGCTGTGCGACAGCAGTACTAAGATTCCTGATTCTTGCTTAAAGCCTTTGGATTTGTTTTCTGTTGTTTGTGACTCAAGAGCCTGAATAAAAGTATATGTGAATTCGGGCTACTGGTCTATAACAGCATGCTTTTCAATGTAATTCTGGTACCCAGAAGTGTGGTTCTGTGAAGACTGAATGAACTTTGGGAGTCTTAGAATCTTAACTGAATGGAAGGTTATTGAAAATGGTAGCTACTACGTTCGTTGAACTATTTAAAGTCATGTTTTTAAATTGTGTTTTGAGATTATAACAATATTAACTTTGGTCTTCATAAATGCCTATCTATAGAAACCCAAATGGCTTCATTCATTAATACACATACTTTGCAATTGGCAAGTTCATTTGGCTAGGATAGACAAATACTCTGCAGCTCTCTGGAAGCCTGGAGACTGGTTCATACTGGTAAAAACGAGGTGAGGTCAAAGCATGTTTTACTGTTTCAGGCAGTTGTGAGACTCGAAGAGAAGCCTGTGAAATTTTTTTCCCACCCCCACCTAGCTCCAGCTGGCTAACTATGGTGTATAGATCCCATCAGGGGCCTTGCCAACCTGGACGTTGGCCAGGCAGAGTAAGGGAACAGAATGACAGAGATGTCCAGGTGCAGACAGCTGGCTTGGCAGAGGAGAAAGGGCTGATTGACACAGAGGAAGAGGAGGGGCTAGCCAGGAATGCTGTCAAGACCCTGGGAAGCTTTATGAGACTGGACTCCCACTCTGCCATGCAGCATCACCCTGCTTCCTGAGGTCTTAGTCAGAAGAAAGAATGACCCAGAGCATCTACGGTGGCGCTGGGAGTGATTAGAAGTAGGGAGGGGGGAGAACACACAGGAGAAAGATGTTCCCTGTAACACGTATCCAAGAAGTCTCTCTTGGGTTTTGTTTGTTTGGCAAAGGGACTGAAGACTATAAACCTTCTTTCCAAATGTTTCTGTAGTTGTCACAAAGTATTATAATCTTTTCTCTGAACTAGTACTCTTGGTACAGAAAGCATAAGTCAAGTTGGTTACAGCCAGTGAAATACAGTCTTCTGGGTGGGGTGTGTGGGAAGAGGAAGAAAATAAGGCCAAGGACAGGAGGAGGGACTGTGTGTAGCTCTATCTGAGCAGGAACAAAGAGCAGTTGTGTCTTGAATGGTCTCCTGAAGGAGCAATTCTATTCTATTCTATTTTTCTTTGGAAGCAATTCTAAAACGAACAGTACCCTGAGATTTTTGGAGGGGTCTCCTGTGAGCGTACAAGGACAAGAAAACCCAGGATAATTTGATGCCCTGTTACCCACCTACTGTAAGGGGCAGTTGCAGGCTCAGTTTGCTAGCCCCTGGGGGAACTAGCTGATGTCAAGCTGCCAGCCAGGCCTCATGCTTAATTAGATGGATTTAGAAACCCAGCAAACTGATCCTGCTGGCCTGTATTTCTATACTTAAAATTTGATTTTTCCCCCCTTTTCTCCTAACCAGTTTCTTTAGAGCTTAGTGTGGCCATTTATAGTGTTTCTTCACAATGGGAAAGAAGTAATAAATTGGCTAGGTTCCTACTGAAAGTCAATCTTGGTACTCCATTGATAGGAAAACCTCTTATCTTCCCTATTTACCCAAGAGAGGCTATAGATTAGGCCTTTAGCCATTTTTCAGATCTTTCCCCAGGCTTTAAAGCAACTAGATAACTATCTTTTAAGATAAAGGATGCTGTTCTTTGATGGATAGATAAGGGGGATAAAATATTGGCAATTTTTTTCTTTTTGGCTTTTGTTCACTTACTTACAGTGTTTCAATAGTTTATTTCCTCTAACATTAGTATGTTGGGCTGTAAATACTAATTTCAATCACTTTCTTCATTGTTCCAGAGACTTAAGGAATGCTTGTGGACACATAAACTAGTTTTTCCTTCGTCCCCTGGGCCCCCAAGCAATTCCTGCTGCATTAGCTAGATGCTGAATGTGCTCAGTCTGGCTTTAGTTCTAACATGTTTTGTTCCTTAAGGAAGAAAGCGGGTTTTTTATTCACGGCTGACTTGGGCTGTCTCCTGCTCTATGGTGCCTTTGACCTGTCAGCTGCCCTTCAACTCTGCTGATCACAGCCTTCCTTTAACCATTTAAAAGGCTGAAGGGGACTTCTGACACTTAGTTCAACTCAGATTTCTCTGTGAGCTCTTAGATGGTGTCTCTGGGGGCTCGTCCCTCTGACCCACTGAGTCAATGCTTTTATCAGCCCCAGGGCTCTGCCAGGGAGGCAGCTTCATGCTCCAGCTCTAGCTCCAACTCTTTTAATTGAGAACAATGACAGTATGTATTTAGAGAGAAGAGCGATCTCCTAGGATTAGAAAAATGGTGATTATAAAATCTGTCTTTCTAATAGTATTTTAGAAAGATTTTTTTAGTTATACAGAAAACTAGATCAAGGATTGCTTTACAGATGGGGGACGCAGAAAATTCTGTGATGGCTTGTCTCTACTCTTCCTTGCTAAGAAGAGGCTAAGGGGGGGAGGTGGAATGTGTGGCTCCCCATTCTTCTCACTGCTGCTTTCCCCTGCCTGAAATGTTCCTCATATGGGGCATGCTCTCTCTGTGCCTGCAGGGGAGTTATAAGAGGGTACCCCCCACCCCCCTCAACTCCCAGGACAGTGCATGAGCAGGGAGAAAGTGGGTGGAAAGAATAGCTTCACCACCAACACTCACACCATGTCTGGTCTGCTGTAAGCATTTTTACTTAATTGAGTTGAGTGAGAGCTAGTGTTCCCTGGCTCCCTTGTTGGCTGAGGCAAGAATCCCACTCTGTGAGAGAGGCTTATTTCTTGCCATAGCCATTTCAGAGAGTGACTGTGAGAGTAGATGTGAAAGAGCCTAGACCATAATGCACACCACATGTTGAAACCATTCTCTCTGATACTGTCTTCAAGGGTCTCTGGCACTTATTGGCCAGTGGCCACTGAAGTGGAAGATAGTGTATAAATTCTGTCCCAAACTATCTTGTGATGCATGTGTCAATCTCCTCTGTACTCTTCCACATGCTTCAGACTGTCTTTTCACAACTTGTTTCCCTGGCAGAGGATGACTGAGATGATGAGGATGGCTGAGAGTCAAATGCTAATCACATTTTCCCAAGTTACTTGCTTCAGAGTTTCTGTCCTTACCACCTGCTCTCTGTTTGGATCATTATCACCATCATCATCATCATCATCATCATCATCATCATCATCATCTCCTTTTTCATCACCACCATCATCATCATTGTTATTATTATTCTTATTATTAGGCTACCAGCCTGTAACTCGTGAAGTTTCATTCTTCCTATCTCAGCCCTCTTCCTCCACCAGCCCTCCACTGAGATTATAGGTGTCTCTTGCCACACCCAGTTATACAAAATTATTTTCTTCTTGAATTAAATTTGTCAACACTTAGGGTATTTTCATATGGAATTCATTTTTATGAATTTCCACATGTAACCTAACAAAAGGGGTGCCTGGCATGCGGCAGATGCTTATGAGATTAGCATCCAGTTGGTGTCTATTGACTGTCATTGATGGCTAACTCACTTACATGTTTTCTTCTCAGAAAGGTGTTCTCTGATGATCCTGTCTTAAAGGAGTATTATGCATTACTCTCTACTCTTTGCCCTGTTTAACTCTTCTTGTAGCAATTTTATACTACATACTTTGTTCATTATTATCTGATTCTTCTATTTAAATGCATGTTCTATGGCACAGTGGTTTGGGATCTATTTTGGTGAACTTCTTCATCTATTATTCTTTTTTAGCTTTGGTGGTACTGGGGTTCCAACTCATGGCATCAAACTTTCTAGGCTGGTGTTCTACCATTTCACTCATACCTCCAGTCTAGCTTTTTGCTGATTATTTTGAAGATGGTGTCTAGCTAATTTTTCTGCCTAATTTCAAATTGAGATCCTCCTGGTCTCAGCCTCCTGAGTGGCTAAGATTATAAATGTGAGCCATTGGCACCCAGCTTCACCTCCATGTTTTTAATGCCTAGTATTAATAGGTGTCCAATAAACATTGATTGGCTGGACACTATGCAGAATTTTCTTTTCTCACTGACAAGTATACTGTACATCAACTCCTATTACCTACTTTGCCTAAGTCAGTTGTTAAACATATGTTACTAATCACTGTTGCTCAAGAAGTTAAGTCAACTATAGAGCAGTTACGCAATGCAAAGGGTGGGTGTTCACCAATTCCTTGTCACTTTTTCCCTGGCTGAGAGTCAGAGTCTGGTTTGGAATTCTGCTCCCTTCCTCAGCACCAATGCAATGGAAGTAGCCCTTTGTGGACTACAGAAAACTCTTCAGAGGACTAGCAACATCCTTTTTGCTTCTTGGAACACATCTCACAGTGAGAAATCTAAGAAACTCTGGGGAGAAACCCCCTTCAAGGAGAATTGAAGTCACCAAATAACTGATAATCTCTGTTGAAGAGCCAGCATCAACTTACCATCTTTGTGAGTTAAGTCATCATGGAACAGATCCTGTAGCCAGCCCCACACAAACTCCCCAGCAGATGCCTTGTGGTTCAATAAGAAAAGCATTGAGGTAAAATCAATGAGTGTCTGGAGGTGGACCATTTTTGGTGCATTCTGATGGTCTGGGTTCATGTCTTATCTGAGCCTTAGTCAATAACAAAAATTCATAAGGGTAAACTGGCCTCAAAAAGATGTTGTATGTTTCCTTCACGCCCCCCCCCACTGCCTCTCTCAGCTATGAGCAAAGCCAAGCCGAACAGTTCAAGGGAACACACAAGGTTTGAGTTTAGTGGCTAGATGGGTGATGGTGCTATCAAAGTCACCAAGAGGCCCATGGAGGAACACTGAGCATTTTGTTCTTCTGCCTGTTACACAGTCAAGAAGGAAAGATATCCATTAAACCTAGGAGAAGAGTTGGTGTTAGAGATGCAAAACTGGAGCTGTCAGATGATAGATGCTATTTAAAGCTATACGTCTCACCTCAGGACTAAACTCCAGGAACTTGGAACTATGAAGGAGTGGCTAGTAAGGTAGGAGAAGAATTGGGTAGTGTAACGTTCTAGACACAATGAAAGCGTGGTTATAGAAGAGTGGAACAGATTGAGAATGTAAAATGCTCTTGAGAGCATATGGAAGGCACAGAATTAACCATTGGGTTTAGGAAGATGGGAGCCACTGATGACTCCAAGAGATGCTCCAGTAACGTGGCAAAGATAAAATTGAATAAAATATTCTAGAGAGAGTGAGGTGGAGAAATGGAAATGTCACACAAGAGCAATGGAGTGATAGTCACAGCTAGAGAAGGATTTAGTCAAAGAAAACACAGCAGATATGCAGCCTGTGAGGATTTAAAAAAATAAAAAATGAAGACTGGTGAGGGGAAAAGGAGGAATTTGAGAGCCAAAGCTCTGAGTGGATGGAAGATGATAGAAGTAATGAGAATCAATTCACAGTGGAGGGTTAGTCTTAAATGAGAATATGAATATCTCATCTAATTTCACATAATGAAAGCATAATGTATAGCTACAGATGTGTGCAGGTTACTAGATTTAATCATGGAAAAATGAAATAATTCTCATCAAGTTGGGTCTGTTCTGTCAGTAAAACAAGCTGAGATTATCAGAGAGAGTGGGAAAGGAAGATGGTATTGGTGACGTAAGAACAGAGGGAAATGTGAGAGAGTTTCCTTAGAAAGTAAGAAAGTCAATTTTTGATACTCAGTTTAAATAAGCCTAGTTGGTTTCACCCTTATTTTTTTCCTATGTTAAAAATATACCCATTTTTATGGTAGTACTCTCTGTCTCTATTTTATCTATCTTCTCTATTTCTCTGTCTCTTTGTCTTTCTCTTCTCTCCTTCTCCCTCCCCCTTCATCTCCCTATCCTCCATTCAGCTGCAGATAGAATTTTTAAGTGGAATTAAAATTAGATGGAGAAAGTGACAAAGTGTACCTGCACAGAACTGTGTACTATGACAGAGTCAATGGCAAAGGACACAGCTAGCAAGATCAATAGAAAGCCCACAGATTGGGAGAAGATCTTCACTAGCCATATAACAGACAAGGGCCTCATATCAAAAATATACCCACAGCTCAAAAAAATTACCCCCCCATAACAAATCCTTAAATGAACAACTACTCTATTAATAAGTGAGATAAAGAATTAAAAAGATGGGCTGGGAAGGTGGCTCAGTGGTAGAGTGCTTGCCTTGCATGCCTGAGGCCCTGGGTTCGATTCCTCAGCACCATGTAAGCAAAAAGAAATAAAGCTGGAAGTGGTGCTGTGGCTCAAGTGGTAGAACGCTATCCTTGATCTGAAGAGCTGAGGGACAGCGCCCAGGCCCAGAGTTCAGGCCCCATGACCGGACCAAAAAAAAAAAAAAAGAATTAAAGAGAGGAACTAAGAATAGCCAATAGACACATGAAAAATTATTCATTTCTGGCCATAAAAGAAATGCAAATCCAAACCACATTGAGATTCCACTTCACCCAGTTGGAATGGCCATTATCAAGAAAAACAAATAATAGTAGATGCTGGCAGGGATGCAGCCAAAAGAGAATGCTACTATACTGTTGGTGGGAATGTAAACTTGTTTAACCACTCTGGAAAGCAGTATGGAGATTCCTCAAAAGACTAAACATAGAGCTCCCCTATGACCCAACAATCTCATTCATTTTCCCAATTGAACACAAACAAGGCTACAGTAAAGCTACCAGCACAACTATGTCCATTGAAGTATTATTTACCATAGCTAAGATATAGAAGCATCCCAGATGTCCCTCAGTAGATGAATGGATCCAGAAAATGTGGTATATATATACACAATGGAATTCTATGCTTCCATTAGAAAGAATGACATTGCCTCATTTGTAAGGGAATGGAAAGACTTGGAAAAAATCTATTTAATGAAGTCAGAAAGACCCAAGGAAACATAAGCTCCATGGTTTCCCTCATTTGTAATAATTAGTATATGTTTAGGACAGTCCTAGCAGAGGATCTCAATAGCCAATAGCTATGCACATATAACCACATAAAATGATGCTAATTGAAATGAACTCCAAGATATGGAAACAAGAGGGAGTTTTTGTTGTTGTTTTTAATGTTCTCTATAAAATTATTAATTTTTCTTTCATTTTTTCCCCTTTAGTTTGTCCCTTGTTATCATTATTTTTTTATTTTGGTACCCTATGTCTTGTAAATATGCTTGATTTGGGGAAGGAAAGGGGAATAACAAAATGGTGAGACAAAGGACAAAGGGTGAACCAATGTAAGAGTGATACTCACAAGACACCATGTTGTAAATGACCCTTACAACTGCGGGGAGTAATGGGGGCGGGAGGGGAAATGGGAGAAAAATGAAGGAGGGGGTAATGATGCTCAACAAGGAATATACTCATTGCTTTACTTTGTAACTCTAACCCCTCTGTACATATCTTTATGATAACATAACATTAAACAAACAAACAAAAACCAGTCAAGGTCAATATAAGATGTGGCAGGAGTGTCGGTAGTGGGAAATCAATGACAGCGGTGAATGGGAAGTTCCACTGAAGTCCAGAAGTTGTTAATGGAAGGGTTAAGTGAGCAAGATGGACAAGAAATAGTAACCAAAAGTTAGAGGATTGAAACTGTGATTTAGAGGTGGCTCAGTCACTGGTGAGGTAAAGGCTCCAGGGATGGCCATGATGGTAGCGACTGACTAAGGAAGGAGTGGGAAAAGATGTCTGTAGAAGTGAGGTGAGATCAAGGAATTGTAAAGTCAGGATGATGATGATAGATCGTCTTGGTCTATTGTGCTTCAGTTGTCACAAGGATGGATAGCATTTAATAGACAGGAAAATGAAAAGCCAGCTTCTGAAAATCAGAAGATGAAGGGATGTGATCCAGAAGTCAGCAGTTGAGTACGTGGAAGAGGGATCCACGGGTGATTATAGTCTGATGGCATGTTCTCCAAAAGGAGCTGTGATTTTTGATAGAGGAGATAGTAGATATGGTCTAGAGGCCACAATGGAGATGTACCAGCTAGAGGCCCTGCGTGACAGATGTCCAAGGGAGATTGGCCTACAAGACCTACTGAGGGAAGCTGGATGCTCATTCTTATTCTTTCCAGTACTCCCCTTTTATGACAAAGATAACTGTGTAGCTGTGATATAATGCAAAAAAAAGTAAAAAGGCAAGTAACACTGAATTGTTGGGTGATGACTACCCTAAAAGTCTGAATGGAGCTGTTTGCTATTTAGACCCACTTTGGGGACGTTATAATGCCACAGCTACATAACGGGAATGTAAGAAAGATGTTGCCTTCTGGTTGCAATTGCAATTTTCCAAAATGGAGCACTAGTCTTAGAATGTGCCTGAAACAAACACCAGCTCAATTTACACGGAAACATTATTTCTGGAAATTCAGTGTATTTTAAAATGGTGTGAAAATGCTTTGGGCTTTTATGTAGAATAGAGTTAAATTCTTAGTTCAGATAGTTATAAACAGTTTTGCAAGTCGCCTGAATGTCTGGCAGGACACAAAGCAGCTCTTATAAGGAGGAACGTGTTATTGCTCTTTGCACCAGTTCTACCTGCCTGACAGGAACACACAATTGTTCTCTACTAGTGTTTCAAATTTACAAGATGCTTTAAAAATATATCCTAAAGTAGTCATGCAAAGGGATTTCAATTCTATGTGTCACTTGTGAGTACAACGTCACCTCTTCCATCATTGTCTTCCATATCTACCAATCATACCCATCCCCTCAATTTACCTGGCTCCATTTCCACATAGGTGCATTGAGTATTGTGAGTTCATTTACCCACTCTTCTTTCCTCCATTTGTACTAACCCCTTCTCCTGACCCCATTCCCCCCATCTCCCTATCCAACACATGTTCCAGCTTCCTGGTATTTATCTTGTTAAAGTGCAAGTTAGTTGTTCAAAGGATTTACACCATTGGAATTCTCCCCTGTATTATCATATACTTTAGTTAACATGTATATATATATATATATATATATATATATGCATATGTGTATCATCCACTTGTATCTATCCCATATACATTTATAATTTAGATCTAACTTCGATGTATAAGAGAAAGCACATATCTCTGAGTCTGACTTGCTTCTAACCACTGAACTAAAGCACCAGAGTACGGTTTGGAAACAAAGGGGTGATGAAGTGTTTTGTTGATACCTCATCCCCTTCGAGCCTTAAGAGGCAGAATAGTGGGAGGCTTAGAGAGATGAGGACATCGTGAGAGCCCTGGGGGTAAAAGCCCAGGTGGCAGGAGCCTGGGCTCCCCTTGGTGACAGTAGATTGGGAACAAAGATTTGAGACCTGACAGGAGCCACTCCAGGAGGTCTCTCAGGGGAAGGGGGAATCAGGTCAAGTTGCAGCTTGCTTCTGCAATGGGCCCTGCAGGCAGTTTGCTGTGGAGAGGCCAGGCTGTACAGTGCCTGGGGCAGGACCCTCTCCAGGGAGCATTCTACACAGCTCTCCTAGTTGTCAGTTTAATGACTGCGTAATGTTCTTTGGTGCTGGTTACCATGAATTATTAAAGCTTTATGCTGATGTTGGAAAGTTAGGCTGTTTCCTTTGTGTTGTTGCTACTTAGAATTAGTTACAGAGATTGTTTTTAAGCATGCATCAATGTGCTTCAGTTTAAATACTTCCTAAAGATAATCTAAGTAGTCCATGGATCTGCACACCTTTATAAATTTCTCCATTTTGCCATTTGCTGTACAGAAGAATGCTTTTAAACTAATTTACAATGCCATCAGAATTTGGGAGCATATTGGTTTTGCTGCAATCTCATCAAAATAAAGTGTCATTTAAGCTTTGTTTTTCTCTTACATTGATGGCTATAAAAAGCAATCTCAAGATTGCTTTTAATTTAGTTTTTTTTCTAATTTTCAGCAAAATATGATTTTCCATGTTTATTTACTCTTCATATTTCTCTTGTGGGACTTGTTCATCACCTTTGCGCATTTCCCTTGCAAGATCTCAATGTTTTTTGTTCTAAATAGTTCTAAATTGAGTGAGCTTTTCATAGCACACACACCCCCACACATGTGTGTGCACGCACACACACACACACACACACACACACACACACACACACCACTCACATTTATCCATTGTCTGTCATTATTGATGTGAATTTCTACCTTCTGTGTGCCTACCCTACCCCCCCTGCCAGTCTGTTTTCCTTTTTGACATTCTGCTTTTAATGAAAAGATAGGCAATGTTCAATTTATTATTAATGAGTTGTGCTCCTAAGCAAGGCCTCTCAACTTTAGCTGTATACTGGAATCACCAGGAGAGCTTTAAAATCTACTGATGTCTGGGTTTCACTTCTGATTTAATTGGCCTGGGCATTGGGGTTTTTAAAAGCTCCCCAGGTAGTTCTAATATGCATGTAAGGTTGAGAGCCATGATCCTAAAATTTGTAAATTGGTTGTTGGGTTGCAATGTAGTTGGAGGTGGTGGTGATGGATGGATTAAAAGGTGACAATGGCCTAGTTGCTGTTCATGGTGTGTGTGTGTGTGTGTGTGTGTGTGTGTGTGTGTGTGTGTGTGTGAATTCAGGATTTTTGTTAGTGTAAATAAGTCTCAGGAATCTTTCTTGGTTAT
>NW_012267373.1:5376066-5395333 GCF_000151885.1 Dipodomys ordii | reverse complement strand
CCTTCCTTCCTTCCTTCCTTCCTTCCTTCCTTCCTTCCTTCCTTTCTCCCTCCCTCCCTCTCTATCTCTGCAACACAATCCCTTTCCTCAAAGACCTACTACAGCACAGAACTCATTGAAAGCTCATAGCTTTGTCAGCATATACCCAACACTGAAGTGGCTCCATGATTTTTCAAAAGAGAATAATGAAGTTTATTGAAATGAACTCCAAGAAATGGAAGTACAAGGTTTTTTATTTTACTTTTTGTGGTTCTTTTTTCTTTATTTCTGTACCTTTTGTCTTATATGTAAGTTTGTCTGATTTGGGGAGAGAAAGGGCAGCACAGACACAGTGGGACAAGGCTGAACTAATTCAGCAGTGATCACCTTCACAGTATTTTTTTTTAAAGAGAATTAAGGAGAAAAAGACTCTCCTGGAATTTTCTATTGCATTCTCTAATCCTTTTATTTTTTAGTCCTTTTGACTTAAATATGTCAGAGACAGAAATCAACTGTGTGTCCTGAATGTCCCCACAATTTTTGCATAATGATAAGATTGCATTAATCTTGACCAATTTGCTGCCTCCACTTATGAAGAAAGACTTTAGACTTCGTTTGTGATTGTTTATTTATGTATAGTCTACCTATATAGTTCAGGGTAGCCTTGAACTCTCAATCCTCCTTCCTCAACCTCCTGAATGCTAGAATATAGTTGTGTATGGCCACATCCAATTTCAATTACTGTTAGAATTTCACAGAATACTTCTTATGTGTGCTTCAGAGCAAACCACTCACATTTTTCTATGTTAGCCTTCTTTCTCTCTCTCTCTCTCTCTCTCAGTCTTGCTCTCTCTCTCTCTTTTGTTGGTTGTGGGGCTTGAACTCTGGGCTTGGGTGCTGTCCATCATGTGCTCTTCAGCTCAAGTCAAGTGAGTGCTCTACCACTTGAGCTACTGTGCCACTTCTGGTTTTCTAGTGGTTTATTGGAGATAAGAATCTCACAGACCTTCCTGCCTGGGTGGGATTTGTGCCATGATCCTCAGATCTCAGCCTCCTGAGTAGCTAGGATTATAGGCGTGAGCCACTAGCACCCGGCTCTATGTCAGCCTTCTTATTATCATTGGCTCCTGTGAAACAATTTGAGGATAAATGAACCCACCTCTGTCAGGAGGATCTCTGCTGTCTTGAGAGCTCACTTGGTTTACATAAGACTATCCATAGAAGCAGCTGAATTTCAGAACATAGATTTAGTCAGTCTGTCCTGGGCTGTTCATCACAGATTCTAGTGTATGAGCTCTGGGATGAGGAGCAAGTAAGGCTTTCTAGAGTGAAAGTTGAAGAAATAGAATCTAGTGAAGGCCTTGTCAAAAACAGATGTTAGGGTGGGATGGAGCCTCCCAGTGACCATCCAGCTTCCCAAAGTACAGCCTAGATTGGGATGCAGCATGGGTGCTTGCAGAGAACACCCAGAAGATGGATACTAAGGATAGTGGTGATAGGAAATGTGCACTTTTACTTACTGGCTACCTGTAAGAGACTTAGATGCGTTAGGAGACCAAGTCCTAGGGAGATAGAAATTCTCTTATACACTGTGCTTTCACAAAGTTTAGCGCATCCCCAAAGTAGGTACATAAAACCATTATTGAACAAATACACAGAGTCATAGGATTTATTTTCAAAGTCCTACTTCACTAATTAAATGCCAATTTTCTTTGCTACTTTATAAAACTCTACCTCTAGGATTGTAAAAATACCCAGATTCTAGTGGCTTACACCTGTAAGCCTAGCTACTCAGGGGGCTGAGATCTGAGGACAAATCTTTGAAGTCAGTTGGGCAGCAAAGCCCATTAGCCCATCTCCAATTAATCAGCAAAAAGCCAGAAGTTAGAGGTGTGGCTCCAGTTGTTGAGTACCAGCACTAAGCAGAAAAAACAAGACCACTACCCTAGTAGTAGAAACACACACACATCCCCCCACACCCCATAAATAAATAAATAAATAGATGGATAGATAAATAAACTGAGTTCTGCTCAAAAGTTGTGTTGAGAGATAGAAGCACAGAACAATCATCTACACACTGAACTTGTCATTTACTACATGAGTCAATGAGCAATTCTGCTGGTTGAGCAATTTTCACAATGGTGCTTGAAAAATAAGAATGATGTGTTTCTTTGAGGATTTAATTTTAGAGGATTTAATTTTTTGAACTCTAAGTATATTTTAGATTTGAGTCCCTTGTTTGATGCATAACTAGTAAAAATATTCTCCCATTCTGTGGACTTTCTATTTATCTTGCTAGCTAGTTCCTTTGCCATGCAGAAACTCATCAATTTGATGCACTCCCAATTATCTAGTCTTTCTTTGACTTATTGTGATTCTGGATCTTTAGGAAGTTTCAATCTGTGCCTAGGAGCTCCACTGTTTCCCCTATCACTTCCTGTAACATTTTCATGGTATCTGGCCTTTACATTTAGGCTTGTGATCCATCTAGAATTGATTCTGGCATAAGTATCTAGCTTCAGTCAGCACCATTTGGTGAAGAGGCTGTCTTTTATCCAATGTGTTTTTGGCCCCCTTATCAATTACCCAATAAATGGGCTAAAGATTTAAAGATAGACTTGTCAGAAGAAGAAGTAAGAATGGTCAATAGACAGAAAAAAAGATATTCAACATCCCTGACCATGAAAACAATACTAACCAAAACATCATTGAGATTCTACCTCACCCCAGTTAGAATGGCCATTATCAAGATAACTAACAATATGTGGTGGGGATGTGGCCAAAAAGGAATGCTACTACACTGTTGTTGGGAATATAAACTTGTTTAATCACTCTGGAAAACAGTATGGAGGTTCCTCAAAAGACTAAACATATAGTTTCCCTATGACCCAGCAATTACACTCCTGGGCATTTAGCCAATAGATCACAAACTGGGCCACACTAAAGCCACCAGCACACCCATGTATGCTGCAGCATTGTTTAACATAACCAAGATATGAAATCAACACAGATGCCCCTCAGTGGAAGAATGTACCAAAAAATGTGATATATATACACAATGGAATTCTATGCTTCCATCAGGAAGAATGACATTGCCCCATTCATAAGGAACTGGAAAGACATGGGAAACTTTATATTAAGTGAAGTAAGCCAGACCCAAAGAAACATAGGTTGCATGGTTTCCCTCATTTGTTGTAACTAGAAAATGCCTATAAATGTACAAGTAATGACATTGAATGGTAAAAGACAAAAAAAATACACTTATTCATAATAAATTATCCAGGACTCTAAATATTCACATTATTCATATTATTATTATTCATATTATTAGGAGTGGTTCACAAGGGTTCAATACGTATGTACATATGATCATATAAAATAATATTTACCAAAATAAACTCCAAGAAATGGAAAAAAGATTTTGTTATTTTGTTTTGTTTTGTTTTCTCATTTGTTGCTGTTTTTGTTTTCTGTACCTTTTGCCTTTTATGTAAGTTATTTGTCTTGGCAAGAGTAAGGAGGAGCATAGAAATGGTGGGACAAAGGGTGAACAAATGCAGAAGTGATACTCACTAGATATTATGGTGACAATGAACTATACAACTTTGTGGGAACATGGGAGGAAAAAACTAGGAGAGAGCGAGGGAAGGGGGACATTGTGCAAAAAGAAATGTACTAATTACCTGACTTATGTAACTGTAGCTCCTCTGTACATTAATAACAAAAAAGAATGATTTGGATAATAATAAGATAGTACCATAGCATTCCTTTGGAATGTAAAATGTCAGCTCTGCCCAGACCTGGGCCCCCTCCCATTCCTGGAGTTCCCACCATACAGCTGGCCCCTCCCTTTCTACCTCACAGACCCACCTGAACTCCCATCTACCTCACTTCCTCCCTCTCAGACCCTTCTGCTTCCTGGATGGTGACCAAGGACATGTGCTCCCTCTTGGGGGAAATATGGCTCCTCTAATAAACCTTATAATCCTCTTTCTCCTGTGCTTGCCTGCCTCTGCATGGTCCCTGGGATGGATGTGTGGAATTCTCTTACGTAAAATGCCTTTTACCTATTTTATGATGTATAGTAGTGACCATGCTTTATCAGAGCTGTTAGTGTTTTTCCTAGGATGTTAATCTAGAATGTTTTCTTTCCACATAATGATTGAGAATCTAATTGAAAAAGTTATTTCCTGCTACCACATATAAGGGGAAAAAAAGGAAAAGAAATAAGACCATACTTACGTAAAACACATTTAATTTCTTATGCCAAATTAAGCAAACACTATTTACTGTCTATTGCCTTTGACTTGATGAAACAGACAGTTGGTAGGTAGACATTTAGATGTATTTATATATTGGGTACATACTATTTAAATTTTTTTTAAAACTTGTAGAGGCTACTCTGGAGTAAATAAAGATTTTCAAAAACTTTTCAATAGCTTTCCTTCCTTCTTTCTTTCTTTTCTTTTCTTTCTTTCTTTCTTGTTGTTGTTTGTTGCTCAAGTGGCTTGAACTCTGGGCCTAGGCTTTGTCCCTGAGCTCTTTAGCTCAAGGTGAGCACTCTATCACTTGATCCACAGCACTACTTCTGGTTTTTTGGTTTTATGGTTAACTGGAAATAAGAGTCCCATGGACTTTCCTGCCTGGGCTGGCTTTGAACCACAATTCTTAAATCTCAGCTTCCTGAGTAGCTAGGATTACAGGCATGAGCAACCGCCACCCGGCTTCAATTTTCATAATTTTTAATCATGAAAGTATAAGATTTTGAATCAGATTAAAGGTGCTTTAACATATATTTTAACATTTAAAATATTTTAGTTTAGTTTTTGATCATGGGGCTTGAACTCTGGGCCTGGGTGCTATCCCTGAGCTCTTCAGCACAAGGTGAGTGCTCTACATTTGAGCCACAGTGCTACTTCTGGTTTTCAGGTGATGTATTAGAGATAAGAGTCTCATGGGCTTTCTTGCCCAGGCTGGCTTTGAATGGTGATGCTCAGATCTCAGCCTCCTTAGTAGCTAAGATTACAGGTATGAGCCACTAGCCCCTGGCTTACCATTTAAAATATTTTAATAAAGGGGGGAGGGGGGAGGCTGGGAAGGGATGGGAAGGGTAAACAAAGGAGGGGGCTGCAATGCTTGATAAGAAATGTACGCATTATCCTGCCCATGCAATTGTAACCCCTCTGTACAGTATGTTCACAAATAAAATAAAATTAAATTAAAAAATATTTTAATAAAATAAAACAAAAATGACATTCTTGCTTGGCCTAAAAAAATAACAATATAGGATACTTTATTGTCTGATACTTCAGAAAGTCTAGATTTTTTAATTGTAAAAGATACAGTAGGCTAAAACCAATGTTTAAATCTTATTTTCCAATATTTGCCAGTCCATATGCCTATTATTGTTACCAGTGGGTATATTTAAGTATATTCTGTCATTATTAGTAAATAACTTCAGATATTTATGTGTTGAAAATTGTAAGCAAATACTATTTATTTATTTGTTTATTTATTTAGTACCAGTCCTGGGGCTTGAACTCAAGACCTCGGTGTTCTCCCTGATTTTTTTGAGCCACAGATCCAATTCTAGCTTTTTTTTTTTACTGGTTCATTGAAGAATCTCACAGGCTTTCTTGCCCTGGCTGGCTTTGAGCCATGATCCTCAGATCTCAGCCTCCTGAGTAGCTAGGAGTGGAGTACTTAGTAAGCCATCAGTGCCCAGCTTAATACTTGATATTTTTAAATAGAATTATCACATGATACCTAAGTACTGTAGCTATTCTACATTTAGAGTTTATTTTTAGAATATACCAGGATAGATAGTTGGATGCTCTTATTTTTTTAAATTTAATTTTATTGTCAAGGTGATGTACAGAGGGGTTTCAGTTACATATGTAAGGTAGTGAGTATATTTCTTGTTGAACATTATTACCCCCTCCCTTGTTTTTTTCCCCCACTTTCCCTCTCCCCTATCCCCCCAACTGTATAGTTAAGTTGAATGCTCTTATTAAAAGCAATTATAAAATATTGATAATGCCACATAGAAAAAGCAGTTTAAGAAGATGAAAAAGTAAAAAACATTGTACAGAATTATTGGATCAATTTTAGTAAGGGCAGGAATCTGAGAGTAAAATTATCTTTGCTAAACTGCTATACTCAATAAACAAGGCCTGTGGCTTGACCAATATAGATTGTCTATAAGGAGCCCCCTACTTATAAAAAACCAAAGTTTCAAAGCAATAGGCCCTCAGCATGAGGGTGAGCTAACAATGCACCTTTCATTTCCACCTCCACCTGCAGTGGAATGCAAGACAAAGTGGCTCTGTTCCAGCAGAGTGAGTGTCAGGGGAACTGGCTCAGATACACTTTAGCCGCAAACGTCTGCCTTTGTACATCTTTTTGGGGAAAAATTTCATATCATCTGAGTGGCTTGAAAATTTCAAGCTTAGTTCTGAAGATATGTAGGATGTGCAAGAATCTGGATCCCAATCCCAGAACTGGGGGGAACAAAGAAAAGAAAAGAGAAAAAGAAAGAAAATGAAATTTCAATCCTAAATTTACATTAGGTCTAGAACTGGCAGTGGCCCCAGGCAGGTAGCTAGGAAGTAAATTCTATGTGAATAGAAACCCCTTTATAACAGATCTCCAAAAGTTGAGATTTATAGAATAGCACAATCTAAAGAGGACAATCAAGTGCCATAATTCCCTCTTGTTAAGATCCTAGTCTGGTGGGGCAGGGCTCAGATGCAATGGACATTACTGAATTAATGAAGACATTTGGATATAGATCATACATTAGATGTTATACGTATCTCAATTGTGAAATTTTATGAGTGTGATTACTATGATTGTGAAAGAGTATGTGTGGATTTTAGGAAATAAATGTGAAGTTGATAGGCTGAAAGGTTAATGTCTCAGGTAACTTTGAAGACTCAAAGATTTTGCAAAGAACAAGTATACACGTCTTTTGTTATTTGTGGTACATGCACAGAAACTGAGATGGTGGCAAAATATTAACAGTGGGCAGATATACACTGCTCTCTATTTGCAACTTTTCTATATGTTTGGCATTTTTCAAAAGAAAATCTTTATCGGAGGAAGAAAGAATTGTCATCACTTTCATTCATTCAAATGCTGGGCTTTTGTGTACTTTCCTGAATGGAATCTTTTGACCCTACCACTGTGTAGTTATTGGATAATTTTTTTTAAGATCCAGTTGAAATAGAGATTGTGTCCTCTACTCAAAGGGAAATAATGAATTTCTTTCCATTTTATTATTAATGGAATGGCAAAACAATGTGCCCAGCATTGGTGCATGGAGTACTGTTTTGCCCAGTGCAGCTGTTCGCTGGCACCCGAGAGTGCATAAATCCATCTTCTCCTTAAAGATTTAGTTTTCAGACTACTGTATTGCATCTTACTAGGATCTAAGAGCTATTGGGAAATTAAGATTCTGTTGAACATAATTGGAGATAAGAAAAAAACTCATTGCTAAAAATGGAAATGAGTTAAATCTACAACATTTAAAATGGAAGAGTGGGGTTTAGTTTTGAGTATTGTGAGCCTAGGCTTTGTTTTCTTCTCTTTGTTTTGGTCATCCTCTGCCCAGGGATGGGCATTGAGAGGTGGAAGCCAGGCTTTGAAAAAGGCCTTCTTTCTTGCTGTCCTCAGAACTTTGTCTTTTTTTCTGAGCATCTTCTTGTTATTTTAGCTCTAGTTCACCAGTTCTCATGCCAGGCTTCCTGCCAAGATTGTCTTTGTTTTTCCCTGGCCTTCAGTCAAGTTTTTCAGCTCTTTGCAAGATCCTCTTTCCGTCTGCGCGCCCATCACTCACTCTTTTCCTTCTGTCTTGTCAGCCTTCCCTTTGTCCTTTTGGCTTTCCTGTTTGCTCTTCCTGCCAGCCAGTCTGTACTGTTTTCCCCATGCTTCCTCTCATTTTCAATGTAGTTGTATTTTTCTGGGAGATGAAAATAGATGGATGAAGGGAAAAGTTGTCCTGGATCACACAGACACAGACACATGATGGTAGGGTAAAGAACTAACAAAAAGGAAATGTCCCTCTGGAGTTTTGCTTTCTCTAAAAAGTTTTAATGTTCCATGTAATATGGATCAGATTCACCTTGAACTACAGGCTAAATCTATAGAAAACAGATCTGGGTTGAAAAGTAGCTTCACATAGACAGTGTGAATGTAAGTGTATGCTTTGGGTATGAAATGTCCTCCAAAGGAGGAAATGAGGCTCTGGCTTCATCAGTTGACGAATCCCTTGGCAGGGTCATAATTTGTAGGGGTAACGGGAGGTGATTAAACCTAGGAGGTTGAAGGGAGTAGTCCTTAGAGGCATATCTTTAGCACACCCTGGTCTCTCTCTCTCTCTCCCCCCCTCTCTCTCCCTCTCCCTCCCTTCTGCCCCTCCTCCTCCTCTTTGAACTCACAGCTGGCTGGCTGTGGCACTATCCCTTTGCTTTTTCATGGCTGGCACTCTTATCACTTGCACCATAGCTCCACTTCTAGCTTTTTTGGTGGTTAAATGGAGATAAGAATCTCAAGAGCTTTCTTGCTTATGCTAGCTTCCAACCTTGCTCCTCAGATCTCAACCCCTGGCATAGTTAGGATTACAGACATAAGTGCCTGCCTGGCTTCTCTGTCTCTTGTCTAGCATGAAGTAAACAACTTTGCCCTTCCACATACTCCTTACCTTCATGCTCGGCCTCATCATTGGCTCAATGCAAAGGAATCAGTTGACCATTGACTAACTGAAGCCTCTGAAACCATGAGCCCAAATAATCTTTCCTCCCTAAAAGGTTGAGTTTTAAAGGTGTTTAGTTCCAGTGATGGAAAGCTGATTTACCCAGGTAGTTATTCTACTTCTCTATATTTCTGTTTTTTTCCTCATCTGAGAAAGAATATCTATAATTCCTTAAATGCTACCAAGGAAAATAAATGGAGTGATATAATTCAAGTGTACTATTGCTGCTAGAGGACCCCACAAAGGTAGGCTTTCCAAGAGACCAGATGAGATTCATTCCAGGGATACAAAGCTGGTTTAATATATGCAGGTCAATTAGTGTAATTCAACACAGCAACAGAAACAAGGACAAGAGCCACATGATCATCTCAATAGATGCAGAAAAAGCATTTGACAAGATCCAGCACCCCTTTATGATGAAAGCTTTGGAGAAGGTAGGAATCCATGGAACATTCTTCAATGCTATAAATGCTGTTTATTAAGCATTATGCTTAATAGTGAAAAGTTAAAGCCATTTCCTCTAAAATCAGGAATGTGACAAGGATGCCTACTCTCTCTACTCTTCTTCAATATAGTACTGGAATACCTGGCAAGAGCAGTAAGGCAAGAGAAAAACATAAAGGGAATTCAAATAGGGAAAGAAAAAGTAAAACTATCTCTTTGAAGATGACTTGCTCCTGTATTTAGAGAACTCCATAAACTCCTCTCCCAAATTACTTGAACTAATCTGAAACTTTGGCAAAGTCGCAAGGTATAAAATTAAGCCCCCCAAATTAGTAGTTTTCTGTATGTCAACTTGGAGAAGAGTGAGGCTGAAATCAGGAAAGCAACTCCATTTGTAATAGCCTTAAAAATACCTAGGAATTAAGCATAACCAAAGATGTGAAGGACCTTTATGATGAAAACTTTAAAAATCTGAAATAAGAAATTAAAGCAGATTTAAGGAAATGGAAAAACCTTTCATGCTCCTGAATTAGAAAGATTAACATCATGAAAATGGCAATACTTCCCAAATCTATCTACAAATTCATTGCAATACCCACCAAAATCCAGACAACATCCTGCAATAATATAGAGGAAGCAACCCCAAAAGTTCATATGGAATAATAGAAGATCCTTAATATCAAAACAATCCTTAGCAGGAAGAACAGAGTTGGAGGAATATCCATACCAAACATCAAACTCTATTACAAAGCCATAATAACAAGAACAGCTTGGTTGGCACAAGAATAGGGCTGAGAACCAATGGAATAGAAGACCTAGAAATGAACTCAAAGATGTATAGCCACCTAGTATTTGATAAGGGAACAAAAAACATGGGATGGAAGAAAGACAGCTCTTCAACAAATGGTGCTGGCAGAATTGACTATACAGGTGCAGAAAATTGAATCTAGATCCTTATATATCACGCTGCACCAGAGCCAATAATAAATGGATCAAATACATAAGTGTAAGGCATCATTCTTATATGGTCATTTATGCATGGTTTTTGAGCTTCTCAGCACATCTGATAGGATGATGTTAAGTGAAATGAACCTCAAGATAAGGACACAAGTGTTTTTTTCCTTCTTGCTATTGCTTCTAACATATTTATAAGGTACCCTGTGATTTTTTGTTGCTTTGTGTGTCCCTCCCCCACGGTATAACCCCTGCTTTCATTGTATTTGATGTTGCTATAATTTGGAGAGGAGAAGGGAAAAAACAAACTGTTTAAACAAGGATAAGGTTGACCCATTGCAACAATGAGATGTGCAAGATGCTATGTCAAAAAATGAACTTTACAATTTAGGCGGGGGCAGGGGCTGGGGGGAGTGTAGTTGTGGAGGTGGGAGGGAAGGGATGGGAGGGGGAAAACAAAGGAGAAGACAACAATGCTTGATAAGAAATGTACTCATTACCTTGCTCATGTAACTGTAACCCTCTGTACAGTATTCTCACAGTAAAAAACTCATTAAAAAAAGATTATCTTAGACATATACTAATTATTACAAATAAGGGAAACCATGGGACCGAAATTTCTTTGGGACTGGGTAACTTCACTTAATATGATTTTTTCCAAGTCTTTCCATTTCCTAACAAATGGGGTGGTGTCGTTCTTTCTGATGGAAGCATAGAATTTCACTGTATATATGTATCACATTTTCTTGATCCACTCATCTACTGAGGGGCATCTGGGTTGGTTCCATATCTTAGCTATGGTAAATAATGCTGCAATAAACATAGTTGTCCTGGTAGCTTTAGTATGGCCTTGTTTATGATCATTTGGTAAATGCCCAGAAGTGGGATTGCTCCGTCACAGAGGACCTCTATGTGGGGTCTTTTGAGGAACCTCCATACTACTTTCCAGAGTGGCTGAACAAGTTACACTCCCACCAACAATGTAGTAGGGTTCCCTTTTGGTCACATCTCCTCCAGCATGTTGTCATTAGAGTTCTTGATTATAGCCATTCTAACTGGGGTGAGGTGGAATCTCAATGTTGTTTTGATTTGCATTTCTTTTATGGCTAGAGATGTTGAGTATCCATTCTCATTTCCTTTTCAGAGAAGTCTTTAAGTCTTTAGCCCACTTATTAATGGGGTGGTTGTTTCTTTGAGGATTAGCTTTTTGGGGATTTAATTTTTTAAGTTCTAAATATATTTTAGATATGAGGCCCTTGTCTGTTGTATAGCTAGTAAAGATCTTCTCCCAGTCTGTGAGCTTTCTATTGATCTTGCTATCTATGTCCTACACCATGCAGAAGCTCTGCAGTTTCATGCAATCAGAAAGGGAGCTCTTTACTAGCTATGCATCAGACATGTCATACCAAAATATACTTAGAGCTCAAAAAATTATTCCAAAAAAAACAAATCCTCAAAGAAACAACCCAAATAATCAGTGGACTGAAGACTTAAAGAGAGACTTTTCAGAACAGGAAGTAAAAATGGCCAATAGAAACATGAAGAGATGTTCTCTGGCATAAAAGTAATTCAAATCAAAACAATGGAATTCCATCTCATCCCAGTTAGAATGGCCATGATGGAGAAAACTAACAATGATAGATGCTGGTAGGGATGTGGCAAAAATGGAATTCTACTGCACTGTTGGTGGGAATGTAAACTTGTTCAACCACTCTGGAAAACTATGAAGGTTCCTCAAAAGAGCTTCCCTATGACCCAGCAATTCCACTCTTGGACATTTATCCAATAGGCTGCAAACCAGGCCACACTAAAGCTACTAGTACAACTATGTGTGTTGTAGCATTGTTTACCATAGCCAAGCTATGGAATCAACCTAGATGCTCCTCAATGGATGGATGGATCAAGAAAATGAGGTATATGAATTATATGCTTCCATTGGAAAGAATGACATTGCCCCATTCATAAGGAATTGGAAAGACTCAGAAAAATGTATTAAGTGAAGTAAGCCAGACCTAAAGAAACATAGGTTGCATGCTTCCTCTCATTTGTTGTAACTATAAAGTGCCTATAAATCTAGAAGTAAACACACTGGATGATAAAAGACAAAATATACACTTGGATATGATAAATTATCCAGAACTCTATAGACATTCACACAATGGGACTAAAGGAGGATATTCTTAGGAGAGGATCACAAGGTTTAGTAACTATGTGCACACTCAAATAAAATGAGGGTTATTACAATAAACTCCAAGAAATGGAAACAAGAGTTTTTTTATTTTACTTTTTGAATTTTGTCTTGTTTCCTCTCTGTTTTTTTCTTTTTCTTTAAAAAAAATTTATTCCCCCCCAAAAAACAATAAAAAATTTTATTTTGTTGTTAAGGCGATGAACAGAGGGGTTACAGTTACATAAGTAAGAAAATGAATACATTGTTACCCACATCCCACTATCCCTTCCCTCCCCCATTCTTTCCCTCCTCCTCTGAAGTTGTAAAGTTCATTTCCAACATAGTGTCTCCATGTTTTTTATTTCTGTACTTTTTGTCTTGTATGTAAGGTTATCTGTTTTAGGGAAGGTAAAGGGAAGCACAGAAATAGTGGGACAAAGGGTGAGCAAATGTAGCAGTAATACTCACTAAACACTGTTGAAAATGAACTATATAATTTGTAGGCAGTGGAAAGATAATAGGAGAAAACAAGGGAAGAGGTAACACTGTTCCCTGGCTGATGTAACTGTAGCTCCTCTGTACATCATCTTTACAATAAAAATAAATTTTAGAGAGTATTAGTGGCCTGAAGGGTGAATGAGGGTAGAGACGTAAAGCAAGGGTTAGAAGGAAATAAATAAATGCATACCATGATTAGACATAATTACTAGTTGAGGCAAGAGTTTCTGAGAAGCCAAAGAAAAAATGGAAACAAATAACCAAGAGTAGTGATGTCCATGAGATTAAGGAAATAAATAAAAGAACCGTGGATCTTTTAAACAAACAAACAAAGAAACTGTGTTTTCTTTCCTGAGCAGTTTTATGGATTATTATAAAAAGGGAACAAAGGTATAAAAACAAGATAATGTGTTTACTTTCATAATTGATGTGACAACAAACTTCAGTGATTGTTTCTTATGATACTTTTCTATATGGGCTGGCAACATATGGCCTACACAGATGAATTATGCAAGGGTATCTTTGCAAGAAGCTTAAGTAGTGTGGGCTATGCACACAACCCTCCAAGGTCTGGCATACTGTACGGATAGACTTTCAAATACAATATACCGAGGAATAAATAGACACATCATGCAAGCAATGTTCTGCAGACAGTATCTCTGACAACTAGGCTTTTGAAAACTATAAGATGGTAGAGTTCAAGGCAAGCTCCGGAGTGTAGATTCTCTGTTGTTAATGAAGGGCAAAAAGATGTGACTGGAAGTTAGGCAGAAAACTATGGTTGTTTTAACTAAAAATCAACATCCAAGAAAACACACTTGGATGAACAAAACCACCCATTTTTTTTCATGTGAAGAGCTGAGAGATGATATACAGGTGTGGTCAGAATAGTTGTCAGTTCTGACACTGGGTATTTCCTTGTGGTACATTACTAAAGGATGAGCAAAGTTTTGGATTTAACTTTGGGGAACAAAAGGAGGACAAACATGCTCAGAATGAAAATACACCCATATACTGATAGCAGAAATTTCTGGGAGTCAGATTTTGGTTGATGTTCTTTGTGTGTATGTGTGTGTGTATGTTTACAATGCTTTTTATGATGTACACATGTTATTTTGTTTATAAGAACAAAAATAAAAGTAATGAGAGTTATTTTAATAGGAAAGCAGCTACAATGAACTGTTTGTATATATGTATGAATAGGTAAATGCAGCCACAAGTTCGATTGATTGTTTTAACTCCAGTTGAGTTTTAGAAAGTTTCAGGAAACGTTTTAAATTTAGTGATGCCCTGGCTTGATCCCAAACCAAATATATTGTAATCCTTGAGACAAATACTCAGGCCTTGTAGTTCTTGTAGTCATTATAACGTGCAAGTAGATTGAGTCCCTGCACCACACTGGAGAACATGGCTGGAATAATTTGATCCTGGACAATGTTCCAAGCAGGCACTCTTTTTATGGCTCTCTATGATCTGGTCCCTGGCTTCTTGTCTAGCATCATAACATTCAGTAGCTTTCAGCACAGTGCCAGGAACATAGTAGGTTATAAACTCAAAACAGAGTCTGACCAAAAGAATCTATGAATCATAACTTTCTCACTGTGCTCTCTCTTTCTTTCATACACAGATACACAAAAAGATATCTATATTTAAGCATTTAAGCATTTTCTATGGATTTCTGTATTTACTAACTTCATTATCTTCACTTTTGTTTTCTTTTTTGGTGATGCTGTGATTCAACTCTGCAGTTCACTCTTGAGAGGCTAGTCTTCTACTTGAATCATGCACTCAGCCCTTTTAACTTTAGTTTTTTGTTTCTGCATGAGATCTTGAGCTTGTTTCCCAGGCTGTCTGGCCTTGAACTGTGACCTTCCAACCTCGGCTTCCTATGTAACTGTGTGAGCTACAGGTTTTGATCTCTCCATGGACCCTTTGGTTACAGATGATAATAGGGTACTTTTCTTTCTCAATAAGTGAGATCTTATTCTATTTGTGATCACTGGATATAAGGACAATCTATTGTCTGGTCAACTTTAAATTGACAAGAAATGCATACTGTAAGAGGACAGGGTCTCTTTCTGAACAGTGTATTTCTATGGCTTTGAAAGTACTTGGTTTGGAGTAAGTCAATGCTCATTAAGTACTCACTCAAGGAATGAATAATAATAAAAGCATAATATTAATGTAAAATAGTATTTCTATTTCTGTATAATGGGTTGAGTGAATTTGAGGAAAAGGAGGGGTACACATAATCATGCAAAAGTAGTATCACTTAATGAGACATTTTTGTTACACAAAGAAAAGGTAGACATGGGGACTGAGATATGGTTCTGGTATCCACCTTTTGGGGTGAGAAAGGACTAGATGAAGCACAGTTGGTAGCTCTTTGGTCCCAACACAGATGATAGAGTAATCTATTAAAGGTGGAAATTGCATCTATATGCTGCTAGTTTGGGGAAATCAAGATCCTAAAGGTAAAGGGAATTTCTGGGTCTCTCATTGTGTCCTCACCAAAATTCTCCATCAAAAGATTCCCAAATAAATTCATCCTCTGCTCTTGGGATGCAGTGAAAATGCTCAATAACCTACATATGTGGTCCTTGTCTAGTGATCTTCCTTCAGATTTACAAACAGGTTGATCAAGTGAGAAGTTTACACACAACCTCTCCAGCTTCAGAATTGTGAAAGCTCAGAGCCAGAACAAACCAAGGTTGACAAGAGATCGTTGTGTCAGGGCTCAGCCTCAGTACTGGTCATGAAGGTACAGGACCATCTTAACCTTTCAACAAAACACTTGCCATGTCTTGAGTTTCCTGCATCAGTTCATAATTCTGTTCATTTCAGATATCATAGTGGTATACTGGAAAAGTCTTGATGTATGTTTCTTTACCAATACATAGAAGAGGAATGTACTTGGTCTTTGAGGACATGGGATCTGGGACAGCTTTTTTTTCCTTAAGAAAAAAAAGACTCCCAGCAAACTTCTCACAAACCAAAAAGAGGGCATTATTTTTCTGGGCCACAAGCTAAAACTCTGAGTTACCTGGTAGAAATTGGCTCAGGACAAATGTATCTTTTTTTTATGGGCTCCTTTTTCACAATCTGTTTGCTTTATGTCTGTGTCTCTTTCCATTTTCTGTCTCTCTTTTTCTCATACACACACACATACACACACACACACACACACACACATACACGAATGTTCACATACACACATGCAGACTCATAATAATTGGATTTTTCAAAATTTCCTAGCTGACTAAGAAGCAAAAGACAAAATTGAGTGAGGGGAAAATGATTCAGCTGCCTTTGTTGGGAATTTACAACCAAAGAACAAATTTTCCAGAAGACCATGCCAGAGTAAAATGACTATCTACATGTTTGCCCCAGAATCTCCATGAGTCTGTGGCTGAGTAGCTGGCTGTGGCCATTGGGTATGTGAGCTCCCAAATGTTTTGCTTTTTCTTGTGGGATGTAATTTTCTGACAACCATTGATGAATTTCATTTCCAAGTGATAGATGAGAATCCCTGTGGTCTAACGAACCTGACCCAGTACCAATGGTTCATGTCTATAATCCTCGCAACTGATGCTGATATCTGAGGACTGATATTTGAAGCCAGTTTGGGCAGACAAGCCTATAACACTGTTATTTCCAATCAAGAAGCCAGGTATGGTTCAAGTGGTAGAGCACCAGCATGAGCTAAAAAGTTAAGTAAAAGTTCAGGCCCTGAGTTCAAGCTCCAGTACTAGCACAAAACAACAACTGTAACATACTTGACCCAGATGCTACAAAAGCAATATTGTGATGTTTTTATATGAAGGTAAGTTATGTTTAGGTTATTCTGCATAAAGCCAGAGTTCGGTACTGACATATAAGTAATTAATTTATATGACATTCTAGAAGCAATTCAGCCTTCCTCCAAGGATGGCCCTAAAGAGCAGGAAGAAAAGAAGTTTGAGCTCTTGGAGGTCAGTCTCAACAAAAAACTGAGAACCTAGGACTGACTCTCTTTGTATTTTTGTTTCCTTACCTGTGCAATCAGATGGTAATACTTTGTAGATCAACGTGTTCAAAGGATTAGCATTTTTTTTTTTTGGGGTCCGGTCATGGGGCCTGAACTCTGGGCCTGGGCGCTGTCCTTTAGCTCTTCAGCTCAAGGCGAGCGCTCTACCACTTGAGCCACAGCGCCACTTCTGACTTTTTTCTTTTTTGCTTATGAGGTGCTGAGGAATCGAACCCGTGGCCTCAGGCATGCAAGGCAAACGCTCTACCACTGAGCCACCTTCCCAGCCCAGGATTAGCATTTTTGAAATGTTAAATGCTATTCTCTTTGGGCCTAACAATTGTTGCCCATGACTTTCTTCTAGACTTGGAAGAATGTTGGGATAATAATTGCAAGGAAGAACTTCTGCTTTGGAAACCACATGTTACTGCAACCTCCTTCACTGCTTCCAGAAAGATCATCATATGAACCACACTGAGGGCGGGGAGGGCAGGAGAGAGAGAGAGAGAGAGAGAGAGAGAGAGAGAGAGAGAGAGGAGAGAGAGAGAATGTGTTATTTAGTTTTGAAGATGTTGTCCTTAAAATTGTGTTTTCAGAAACTTGCTCCTAGGGGTACCACAAAACAATGTCATTAAATTGAAATTATTAATGGGCCACCTTCTGGTTTCTCTTCCAAACCACTGTCTCTTCATTTAAGGGAAAGAATTTCAGCTTACTCATAAGTGGCATTATCTTTGCGTAAGACTTTCATTGTTTTGAAAATAGAAGAAAAACCTCACAGCTCTGAAGGATATAATTATGCTTTCTTATTACTCAACAGGAATATTCTCCAGAGTTTTGTACAAATGAAAGGGAAGCTCAGGATGAGAGCAAGAGGCCAGGGAGCAGAGAGGCTGGACATCCATTACATTCATTCTGCCCTTTTCTGTTTTCATTGTCTAATAGCTCTCACAGATTTGTGCTTTTCCTCAAATAAACAGCCTAGGGAGGTATTTAATTGTGAACTCCCAAGCCTCTGCTCCCTCCCTCTCAGTTATCAGTGTAGTAAGGGATTTCAGAGTATTAGAGCAGATTCCACTGCCACTGAATCATATACAGGCCCAAGGCCAGATGATGACATCAGAACATATGGGTTAGTTTGAAGGCAGAACTTGGCCTTGGAAATGAGAGCAGGATCTCCAGTGGGAGACTTAGTGATCCAAAGGCCTAGAAAAGACCCCACAAAAAAACCTTTATCTTTCACCCCCAGGCAGAAAGTCCTCTAAAAAATGATTATTTGTGCTGGTCTAAAATATTTCTAGGAAAGCTCCTGTAGAAAGTTGTGATTTAAATGCTGTAAGAACAAGGCAAGATTTTCATATGGAGGATATATTCTCCATGCTAGCACTCATCATTGCAATGGTTTTACAAACCCAGGCTTTCTTAACCATGGTTTATTTTCATGCACAGCAGCATCTGTAAGCTGTTTTTTCATTAATCACATTTATCTACTTGTATGTTAAAAAAAGGTGTATCCCCAAATATGTGTTTATAGAAACACATCAAAATATTGGGATATGGTCATTTCTCTGAGTGTTTTATTTTGTGAAGCCATGGGACAAATTTCAAATTACTTAATAAGTTAACATCATATTTGAGCTTAATGCAGACCCTGTGGTTTCCATAGTAACAAAACCACTTAGTAGGAGACATGTGGAAGATTATACAGGGGGAAATATGGAATCTCAATGAAATAAAAGACATAAACTGGAGTCAAAATTTCTTGAACTACTATAGATTATTTTTTACTTTTTGATTAATTTTTGTATGTTTGTTATTGTAAAAATACTGTACAGAGGGATTACAGTTACATGAGTAAGGTAATGAGTACATTTCCTATTGAGCATTGTTGCCTCCACCTTTGTTTTTCCCCTACTGCTTTAATCTCAAAAGAGTAGTATAAGCTCTCTTGTTCCAGTATAAAGTATAAGTAAAAAGTGTATCCATTTTCTCATAACCTTTCAGGATCAAAAGTCACCTTAATGCAAGCTATCGTCCCATACATGCCTGAACTCCTCTCACTCGTGTGTGTGTGTGTGTGTGTGTGTGTGTGTGTGTGTGCCAGTACCAGCTCTTTCACTCTGAGACTCTCCCTCTCACTCAGCTTTCTTGCTCAGTTCTGGCAATCACATGAGCCATGCCTGTAGTGCAGCATTTTGCTGGTTAATTGAAGATGGAATCTCTGGGCTGGCTTCAATTATAATCCTCTGCATCTCAGTTCCCCAAGTAACTAGGATTATAGGTGTAAGCCACTGTTGCCAGGCTGTGAGTATGTGTATTTATGCTTCTGTGCATACACATATATGTTGAAGATCTGTGGTCTTTTGTTCTAAATCTCAGAACAGGACATAGTCATGATATGACTTTCTAAAAGAGCTACCTTCTCTCTCTCTCTCTCTCTCTCTCTCTCTCTCTCTCTCCCTCT
>NW_012267373.1:5326979-5376011 GCF_000151885.1 Dipodomys ordii | reverse complement strand
CACACACACACACACACACATACACACACAAAAACAATGAATTGAATCTTTATCTGGAAAAATAGTAGTAAGCTGTACTTGGCAACACCACCCATTCATCTAATTGCTGACTAGTATGAGTGACTCTTGAGTATCTCTTGTGACAGAGTCCTCATATAACACACAGAGGGATAGGTAGATAAGTATGATAACATGAAATGTATTACATGTCTGGTCTATGAAGAGCTTAATGTAGAACCTTCCTGATCTCTTACTAGGTTCTCCTTGTGGTGAGCAGATCTGATCTCCCACATTCTCAGTCTATAGGAAGCTCAACTGGCAACAGGTCCCTTGGCTAGTAGCTTATAGGGTATTTTGTTAGAGAGTTGGACTATGGGACTTTTATTAATTCCCATGAAAGAGAAATGGTATGTTTCCTCTTCCTCTCTCTCAGCCTTACTCTTGTCTTATCTTGCTTGCTCAGCTGGTACTTTACCACTTGAGCCATGCCTTTAACCAGTAAAATGTATGTTCTTAATCCCATTTCTTTGCTATTCTGATTGGAAGACCTGAGCAAGCAAATATACATACAATAATCCTTGACTTTATTCTTAGAATGATGAAAACAGTATTTGTGTATAAGTCATATTTCAGTTGCTGTAACTAATATCTGAGATAAATCAACTTAAAAAGAGAAAATATTTGTTAGACTTCCTGTTGGTTTTGAGCCTGTGGCCCAAAATATGGTAGAGAAAGATTCTGCCTCGTGATGGCTCGGAAACTAAATGAAAGGGAGAGAAGGTGCTGGATTCTTCACGTCTTGTCCAAGGGCATATCCCAATGACCCAACTTCTATTAGGCCACACCTCCTGAAGCTTCCATTACCTCCCACACTGGTGACCAACCCTTAAACACATGTGGGACCTTTATCCAAACCATAACAGTCAGTTAGGGATTTTAAGATGGCATGTATATTCTGATGGGTCATTAACAAAATGCCAACTTCCCTGGGTGATTTCTTTTCTCAAAACTTGAGTAAAAGGGAATTCCTTTGTCTCACCTCCTCTCAGTGGTAGGTGTGGAGATCAGGAGTTCAAGATGAAATATTCAAACATCTCCTCAAAGTCTAACATCCAGAAACCATCCCTCAGTTCTCACCAAGCACCTTGGCTGCTTCTGAGTGATGGATCATAATACAAGATCAGGCATTAGGTGTTGTAGCCTTTCTATGAAGATATGGCCAAGATGACATCAAAAATCTTGAAAAGGTTGATATTGATCTAGACACACTGTATTCATAAACTGTTTTGTTGAATGGCAACTCCTTTGTACCACTACTTAAAAATAATAAAAATGTTTTTTAAAGCATCAAAACCTACCTCTAGAAAGAAATTCTGGTTAATAAAAATCTCTTGCATCTTTGTCTTTGAAAAGGATTTTTGTCTCGTGACAAGAAAACACCACCAATAAATGTGGTCTAAGTGTGTGGCTGAAAAATGGAAACAGTGGTTAAGAATATAAAACTGCCTTCATTAAGCCCCCTCTGTTTTTTCTATCTGGGTAAATACTTTCTTCCTACACATTTGCCTCTGTCTCTGTCTCCTCTAGGACCTAGACTGCTCAATCACTACTTTTCTATTCCAAGTGACTTTCTTATCTGGTTTCTTCCTCTTATGAACAACCATGCACATCTTCCCTTGAATCTAAAGAAACAAAGCATACAAAAAAAATAAGGCCTTGCAATCAGCACCCTCTTTTGTTGACCTCTTAGAGTTAGCTAAAATTCCTGCTGTGGCAATAGTCACCCCCAATTATTTGACTGTATCCTCTTCTATTTGTGTCCTCTACAGCATCCACGAATCCTGAACTCCCACTCTTAGTCTTTGAACTCCACTTTCTAATCTGGCCTCTATCTCATTCTCTCTTGAGTTTCCCCTCTAATAGTTCTATTTCCTACAAATTCTCTGCAGTTTCCTTTACAGTTTATCTTTTTCAACCCTCCTTTAGAAGTTAGTTGTCCATTTCTTCTACCTTCAAATATTCTTCTTCATTCTCACTGTGTATATGTTCCTAGTGAAATATTATTGAAGATGAAATCATTATTTTTATGGGTCAAATGTGACCACATGATGGTTATTTCCTCTGGTTCAACCTACAATAATCTGCAGGTCTGATCTTTAACCCATATTTTCAGTCAACTAGACTTTTCTAATGGGAAGCTCTATTTGGTTTTGATTCAGTTACTATAATGAAATACACAAGGCAAGCTAACTTGGTGTAAGAAAAGATGTTTAGTTGAGAGTTTTGGAGGCTGAATGTCCAAACTGAGGGTGATGTGGCAGATGGGGGAAATGTGTGCAGGGGATCACTTTCAAAGACACAACCCCAGTGAACCAAGGATGTCTCATTAGGCTCTACCTCCTAAAATCCTACCGCCTCTCACTGCCACACTGAAGCCTCTAATACCTGAATCAGTAGAGAACAAATTCAAACCATATCCAAATCATACCAGGTTAGTCTTCAGTCTTCTCAAATTTATTATATCCCAAATGAAACCCTTTTATCTCTAACCTCTTCTATCTGGATTATTCTTTATCTTAGCTCATGATTTTGCTCTCTCCTTAGTTTTCCAATTTCTAACCCAAGAGTCATTTTTTAGCTCTTCTTCTCTTTCACCTTCATAGCCAATTAGTTGCAATACCAGAGGACTCAGTCCCTTAAATATGCCCACTGTACTATTCTTAGCCACCACCATTGTCTACCTGGGGGATTTCAACTGCTCTATTATCTGAAACCATTTCTAACTTCTACTTTGCTCAACTTCATCATTTAAACTGTGTATGTTCTAAATATTTAGTGTGCCTTCAGAATTCATTGTTGAAAATCCAGGGAGTAATTACAGGGGTATTAGCAAGGCATACTTAAATGTGATTAGTTCATAGGGGTGGAAGTCCCGTGAATGGGGTTAATGCCCTATAAAAGAGGCCCAAGAGAACTGCCTTCTCCCTCCCACCATGTAAGAACACAACTAAAAGTAGTGTTCTGGGAAGTAGCAAGTGGATCTTTGCCAGACACTAAATCTGTCAGTACTTAGCTCTTGGCCTATACCACTCTCCAGACCCGAGGAGTAAATTCTGCTCTTTGTAATCTACCCAGTTTTGCATGCTGTTATAGCAGCCCAAAGAAGCTAAGACATACTGCTACCAGAAATATCTTTCTAAAAAGCAAATCTAACCACGGAGTTTTAATGCTCATCTCAATGTAATTCTGTCCTTCAGCTACAGGTCACCTCAGGCTTCTCTGATCAGCAAACCCTTCACCATGGTAATTCTTATGGGATGAATTACTGTTTTCTAAAACACCAGACTCTCTCATAGTCACATGTCTTCTTCTGTCTGAAGTCTTCACTACATTCTTCCATGAAGGCTTTCCTAAGCCAACCAACCAGGCAAGTCCTCTGACTCCCACATTTCTGTTCTAGCACTTTATGAGTCATCTAGTAACTTGTTTTATACATTTGTATATTGGCCTTCACCAATAGATTATGTGTCTTTTGTGATCTATACTAAGTGTTCAAAAAGGTTTATTAATTGATTAAGATAGTTGAAAGGGTCTTGGGCCAAGATCAAGATTCTAAGTTAAGATGGACTAAAGAGTTCTCTGGTCTAGCTTTGTGTTTTTATATATATTATTTGTCATGGCGTCCTGGAAATAAACCCATTCTGTCTTTCATGATTTTTAAAATAACAAAATAAAATTCATGGAATTTGGTTAATAAAACAAAACACAAGTTAGATCTCTAAAGCAGTTAGATGTAAGAATGTAGCACATTTTGTTTTCAGCAAAACTACCATGTAAGATGTGATATCAATGTTACACAGTATTTTCCTACATTCAAAGTGAGTTTGTTTTGTAGTGGTCCTACGGCTTGAATTTAGGGCCTAACGTGCTGTCCCTGAGCTTTGTTACTCAAGATTAGTGCTCTACTACTAAGCCATAGCTTTACGTATGGCTTTTTTTCCCTTGTCCTGGGGCTTGAACTTGGGTCCTGGGTACTGTCCCTGAACCTCTTTGTGCTGAAGGCTAGTGTTCTACTGCTTGAGTCACAGCACTGCCTCTTCCAGATTTTTCTGAGTAGTTTATTGGAGATAAGAGTCTTACAGACTTTTCTAGCAGGCTAGCTGTCCTCAGATCTCAGCCTCCTGAATAGCTAGAATTACAGGCATGAGCCACCAGCCCAGGTACTTCTGGCTATTTTTGGTAGTTAGAGATCATAGTCTCATGGACTTTCCTTCAAACCACCAGCCTCAGCTCTCAGCCTCCTGAGTAGCTAGTATCTCAGGTGTAAGCCATTGGTGCCAACTGGATTTCTTCTTTTGGTTTGATGATTTGGGTGGGCCCCCTCCCCTAGAATTTAGGAACAACTTGGAGACTGGAGAATATAAAACAAAAAGAAACAAAGAAGCCAAGAAAGGAAGAGAAAAAGAGAAACATTTTTCTTTAGTGTCTATCCTTAGTCAGCATTGTATCATTCGTTTCTGACAGTGTCCCAATATAATCTATAATCTTGGGGCCAGGAAAAATGGCAGCCTGAGGTTGTTAGATACATGTTTTCAGGGTGCCAGCTGCTACCAATGCCCACTGAAGCCCTGAAGTAGATGACAGAAGGAAAGATAAACCATATTGCAGTCAGTGGTAGATTGTTATGAAAAACTGAACATGTATGAGGTCAGCTTTTCTTAACACAGTGGAATAAAATATTAGACCTGGTGTAATAGAATGTGGGTCTACCTTACCTGATCCTTGCCCAACACACTGACTGACAATCCTTGGCTCATGCTTGAGTAGTACTAAGTTATTTATATTTCCCTACAATCAATATATTTTTCTTCCCTTTCTGCTTTTGCTCCTGTGGCTCCCTCTGCTTAGAGGATCACTTCAAATTCTCACATTTATTTTGATTAATGAATCCCTAATTAGGATCAATTCCATTGTCACTTTCCTCAGATAGATCTCTGACCCACATCTTTCCCTCTCTAATGTGTGTTAAATGCTATTCTTTTTTATTTGTTTTTACTACATTTAGAGAGAGAGTATTTATCCTTTTTTAAAAAATATCCTTAAGTGGTTGTACAAAGGGGTTTCAATTCAACATATCAGTTTTAAGTACAGTCCAAGTTAGATGCTATTTTTTTAGTGTTACCATGTATACTTATACAGGTTTTTCACTGTATAAAACACCTTGAAAAGAGAATGAGTCCATGAATTTCAGACCAAGCTCTATGTCCTAGTGTATGCCTATGAGCTGGAATTCTTGATGATATCTCAGAACTACACATATTCTTGTGTATTCAACCCTTCCTTTTTCCTACTCTCCCTCTGTGAGGTTGAATAGCCTTATTGGCTGGGGGATGAGAATGAGACCACACATAAAATGGCTCAGGGCTGAAGTAAGCAGCTTCAACTAAGGAGTGGCTGTGGGGGCAGGCCACTGGTCCAACCATTTGGTAATCAGGAGTTCAGACTCTCCCTCTTATACTGACTCATCCTGTGGCCTGCGGGTGACTTGGTTTCTTAAACCTTAACACAGGGATAATGATACTTGCTGTTTTGTGAGGGGCTATTAATTAAGGTTAGCCAACTGCGTGGCAATGCAGAGATGAAAGGGGTTAAAGACAAGTGTCATTGTGAGGCATAGTGGGTTGTGTCTCTTGCCATCTGCATTGTGATTAGAACTGAAGAGCACTCAGCCTTAACTCCATCTTAGAGCCAAACTAAGGAAGAAATGAGGATGTGGGCTGAAGTTCAAGGAAAGAAAGATGGGGAAGAAGTCCAAATAAACTGCTGGCTTGCTCAGCAATGGAGGCCAAAGGTGGAGAGATAAGGAATTCCCAAGGCTAGGGACACTGGTACAGTTGTTGGACTACATACCATTGCCTAGAGATTGACTTTCATTCAATCTAAATGTCCATCGCCATGTGATTGCTGATACTACCTCTGACAACTCCACCTTGCTCATCTACAATCTGTCCCTGTTTGTCCTTTGCCCTGTGACATTCAAGTCTCCTGTTCTCACTTGTGGCTGAGGGTGAAATGTACAGGAAGCCACTTCCCCTGTTGTCTTAGCCAGAGGATGAAGAAAAAGAATTGAGGTAGATAGATGTCTTAGAACAAAGGCTCTGTGTAAGTGTAGCTCATTTTAGTACATGTGTTGGAAGCCATATTGGTCCCCAAACTAAAATTCAGAGGGGGAAAAAATTGGATTTTGCCATGTGGGACATGTGTTGACGGGCTGCCACGTCCCCCTATAGTTTTGTAAATAGAGATGAAAGCTGATTATCAAATGCCACACACTCTAAGTTTTCCTTCAGAGACTTTTTAACCATTCAGTCTCCCTACTTTTATCATCCTGCCTCCCCACCCCGCTTCCTGAGATCTTGATGACAAAGAATACTTGCTGGTATGTACAGCTGGGCTGTGGATAGGAGATAAGGGAGGCCTGAGTGGGTGAAACCTGGACACCCTCCCACTCGATGAATGACCTTTCTTAAAAGACCACTGAATGTGAACTTGCTTATTTTGATTCTTAACAGCCTCATGCCAGTGCTTTTTCCTGGTCCATGACCCCATTCCATGACCCTAGAGCATCTAAGAAGCCACACATGATGCAGGGGTGACAGACCTGTGACCTCAAAGAACTCTTTCCCTGTCTTTGTTCAATTATGCTGGCTAAGAACCTAGAGCAGTTTCTGCTGAATAAGTCAAAATGATGTCATGTGTGAAGCTAATTTTCTGGAAATGAAAATCAGTCTCTTGAAGAAACTGGATTGTCTCTCAGGTCCCAGAGGCAGGCTGTGAACATCTTCTCTCTGTGGGTGTTGGAGCCTCGAGCAGTGTCATGTATGATGGATCAAATTCCCTCTGTGTCTTTTTGTGTAAAGAGATTTAATAATTAAGAAAAATGTCAAGTCTGAGAAACCCTGAAGAGCTGTAGATACCCCGTTGAGATCAAGGAATTCATGCATTCATTCAAGAGTTGTGCTGATTTATTGAACATGTTCTGTGCTCTTCTTCTGAGCACTGTTCTGAGAGCTGCAGTTACAAATCAGACCAAAATTCTTACCCTCCTGGCTATCATTCCATTGGAGAGATATCCAAAGCAGGGGAAATCACTTAAGCATTACTGTTTGTAAAGACTAGCTGTGTTTGTAACTGTCTTGCATCTGGCATTGGGACATTGGTCTAGTTCTGATCCCTGTGTATTCCTTTCTGTATGTACTGAGGAATGAGAGGGCCAGGAATGAGGGTAGTTATTGATTTCCACTTAAAAGCAGGAGTGAGATTCAAAATATCTGGCAATTAGTATAGCACAGGTGCTGGCCAAGCAGAATGGACATGTGATTCCTTCTGGGTCAGTATTAACCCATTCATTCCAGAGGTCTAAGGAGAAGTATTGAGATGGTGGGATATTTCCCAGGACAGGTGCCTCTGCCTAGGCTACTTATGACAGAATACAGAAGTATTGTTCAATTCTGTACCCATGGAATGGCTGGATCAGGCAAAACTAGATGAATACCAATCCTACTCTTGAAAGAATCCAGAAAAAGGGATTTGCTTATGTGAAATCTCAGTCAATGCTCACTGATAAAAAATCCAACTGCTAACAAAAGCCCTATTGTTACTATAAAATTTTGAATCTGCCTTAGAATTCACAGCTGCCTAGTATCTATGACTGTATAAGATAACCTTGAAGACAAGATAGCCTTATAAAATTATCACACATGGAAGCCAGGTTGTACTAGAGCTGACAGGGCAGCAAGGCTCTGTAACAATAAAGTCTTCTTTGAAAAAAAATGTGTTGTTCTTGGCATGGTCTTTGACATGGTGACATTTTTTTTTTTGATCTAGTCTTGCCTGATCATTCCTTTACATAACAACAGCTGTCATGGAAGCCACTGCCAGATAGAGAGGACACACTGTTACCAAGTGATCTTAGTTGTGGCTGTTGGTAGGTAGACTAATACTAGTCATTCAGGTTCCTAACTTGTCATCTTGGCTGGCAACAACCCCTGGCTTTTATTGAAGGCTTAATTGGAGAGTGTCTGATGCCTGAAGGGCTTTGGGGGTTGACAATCTTGAAAAGGTAGAAGACAGAAATTGAACCAAGGTAAACTGTTTCCTGTGCATTCTTTTCTCCCTTGCAGGTAGAACCTGGTAAGAAGATTATTTCTAGGTGATTGCCCACAGAACAATTGTAAGAATGGCTAGAATGGTCAGAGATTGCCTAAAGCTTTACCTACCCACCTAGAAAAAAAAGCCTCAGCTCATCAAATGGTGGACAGAAGTTTGTTCACAGGCTATTGCTGTGATGTGATACATATTGAGAACTGGGCCAATCTGGTTTCATATTTTGGACATGTAACCCAGGAACTGAGAGTCTGGATGCAGTGGTGGCAGTCACTGGGTGGATCCAGAGCTTAGGCCTTCTTGGAAGTGCAGGTCAGATGGTGGAAGGGGCTATAAGAGAGAAAATAGGCACCACAGACATGTGATTTCTTCTTCTATTACTTTTGCTGTTATGAATGGGCACCTACTTGTGTCAGCCACTGTTTAGAAAATACCCAGTTCCACCCCTCAGGGAGGTGGCAAGCTCGGGAGGGAGACATGAAGTACTCAGGAGAAATTAGAAATAGAGGTAAAGTAATAATAAGTACCAAGAAAAATGAGAAATAGTGCAGGGAAAAATGCAAGGAGAACAGATGGAATAAAATGGGTGAAACTCAGACATCTGATTGATCATGAATAAGGGTAAGGGTCATTACAGGGCTTTGGAGTATGTTATTTATTTAGGGATTGAACTCAGGGCCCTGTGCTTTTGCATTAGTTATTTTTTAAATAGAACTTGCTTTAAGCCCAAGCTGGCCATAGGCTATGATTCTTCTACTTGTGCTTTTATGTATCACTAGGAATTGACAGGTGCTCAATGACACTGTGCTTCCTTGGTAACTGGGGTAGCAAGCCTATGTCTCCATGCCAAGCCACTGAGTAAGATGGAGTCTCACAAACTCTTTTTTGGTGTGTGTGTGTGTGTGTGTGTGTGTGTGTGTGTGTGATTGTGTATGGCTTAAACTCAGGGCCTCAAACTCTTACTGGGCTTTTTTGTTCATGGCTGGTACTCTACTACTAAAGTCCTGCCTCCACTACACCATTTTTGTGGTTAATTGGAGATAGAGTCTTTTGGATTTTTCTGCCCATGCTGGTTTCAACCTGCAGTCCTCAGATCTCAGCCTCCTGAGTACTAGGTCTGAACCACCAACATCCAGCACAAAGTTTTCTTTTCTATTCTATTCTATGCCTAGAATAGCCTTGAGCCACGATTCCCTGATATCCATCTCCTAAGTAGCTAAGATTACAGAATTAGTCCACTGTACTGAGCTATTTTTTAATATCAAAAATTAGAAAGGAGGTATTAGAGTGGTTAAGTTTATGGTTTTAATCTCACTGGGGGAAAAGGCTTCACTGAAAAGATGATATTTGAGTAAATAGCCAAACAAAGCATAAGAAGTGTCTGAGGAAGAGCATTTCAGGCAGAGAAAACAAGTCAAATTACACCCCCTCCCCCCTCCCCCTGTGTCCCGAAACAGCTGGGATGAAAGAAATGCACTAGAGGAGAGTGGAGATATAGGGTCTGTGGGTTGTAGTAAACATTTTTCATTTTATTTGGAGTGGGATGGTGGCCACCCGAGCATTTGAGCAGAGGAATGATTTAATCTACATGTTTTGGAAATGTTGAAGCTTTGAGCATTAGAGTCTACTAATTCCTATTTAAGGGTCCATGTGAGCCCTTAGGCTATTTCTAGTGAAAAATTCTGTTTTTTTAGATGGAGCTAAAAGCTCCATTTCTTTTTCCCCCCTCACATTGGACTCACTAGCTCACATTGGAGCTAGTTTAAGGATCTCTATTCTTCAAATGGAAATAATCCCTAGGTACCACAGCGTTTTCTCACTGTGTGGCTGCTCTCTTGGAGAGCAGGCAGAGTGTGGGCATGAGGACCTGGGCTGCTCTTCACTCCATCCCAAGACAGGATGGAGGGCTCACAATCTAAGGGAGGCAATACCACCCTTGGGTTTCCCAGGTCTAAGACTTGTAATTTTTTTTTATCTGGAAACTTTAAGATGAAAATCCATATAGACCAACATATATACATATATATTTATATAAATCACATATACACATATTTTACAATTACATATACATATATTCAGAGAGAGAGAGAGAGAGAGAATGCCCTCATATTGGGGCTTGAACTCAAGGCCAGAATTCTCTCCTTCAGCTTTTTCACTCAAGGCTGGTTCTCTACCATTTCTACACTTCTACTTCTGGCTTTTTGCTTGATTCTTGGAGCTAAGAGTCTCATGGACTTTGATGCTCAGGCTTGGGTTCAAATTGTGATCCTTAGATCTCAGCCTCCCTGAGTAACTAGGGTGGCAGGTATGAACCACCAGCACCCAGCTAAATATATTTATTTATTTTAAAATCTTACATCATCTCGGCATCACAAATACTAAAATGTGAACCACTACCCAGCATTATCAGGTATAGATGAGTAAAGGTTGTCATTAAGGAGAAGAGCGTTTCATTATTATCATTGCCTGCTGTATTTGATGGATAGATCAGGCCCCTTGCATTTAGGGGCTTGTTGAGCTTGGCATTTATCATGTCAATAAAGTTGAAATGCTATCTAAAAATAGCACCTAATGCCGAGTCTCTCTAAGGTTGCCAAGCCTGCCAGTCCCTGAAGCCAACTTCTCTATCCATTCAGATTTAAACCTCAAAAAGTCAAATCTTTCATCAGACTTTGCCCACAAATAACTCCAGGGAAGAAGCCAGGACTCACACATGTAAATGGGCTGCAGGTGCCCACGTGACTTCCCCCATGGAGAATGCTGTGAAACCAGTTTGCCAGAGAGCTCTCGCGCTCTTACTAATGAATGAACAAGTATGAGCTGGATGGCTTCTTCTAATAACATTATTTTGTCTGTGGAATCATTTGCCACGCAAGATGGATAAACCATATGCTACATTTACTTTTCCGTGTAAATGTTTTATTGGAATGAAAACTTAAAAAAATAAAAAGATGTTTTAGTTTAAAGCCACGGGGTCTTTTATACCTTGTGGCAGGAAGAAATGTGGAAGTAACATGGCTAATTAGCATTTATGTGGTGTTCATCTATAATGCTCTGTGCTCTCCTCATATTTATAGACTGTCATCATTTAACATCTATAACCTACCCCTCCTCCATGAAATTGGCCAATTTCATTAATCTTGTGTTATAGAAAATGATGGCACAGGCAGAGAAGGTGGTTCGATGTCTTAATATTCGGTTGCAGTGGAAGAGTCAGACTTAGAGGGCACACAGCTCAGTGTTGAGGGAAACAAAGAAGCAGTGTTTTGGGTAGTAGGACCTACCCCAGATCAGTATGTTATCCCAGGAAATCTAACCTTTTATGTTATTTTTTGGTGCCTGTACCAGTGCTTGAACTGAGGGCCTGGGCTTTTGGTTCAAGCCAGGCACTCTACCCCTTGAGCCACAGCTCTACTTCTGGCTGTTGATTGGTTAATTGCAAATAAGTATCTCATACTTTCCTGCTCATGCTGGCTTTGAAACTTGATCCTCAGATCTCAGCCTCCTGAGTAGTTGGATTGCAGGCATGAGCCACCAGCGCTGGCTTCCACATGGGTTTTGAGCCTGGATCAACACTATGCCTTCCTCTGTTAGGAACATAAGAAGAAATAAAACTTTCACTTGCCTGTTGGGGCATTTTCTTTGTGTGTGTGTGTGTGTGTGTGTGTGTGTGTGTGTGTGTGTGTATGTGGGGGGCATACCCCCAGTTTTGTTGTTGTTGTTGTTTTTGCTTTAGTTTGTTTTTCCAATCAGTGCCTTTGCCCTGATGAGACTTGGACCTTGATCCTCCTACTTCTGCCTCCTGAGTAGCTGGGCATTATAGTTATGAACCAATACATCCAGCCTTTGAAGGGCATTTTTTCTTTTCTTTCTTTTCTTTTCTTGTCCTTCCTTCCTTTTTTTCTTTCCTTCCTTCCTTTTTTCCTTTCTTTCTTCCTTTTTTCTCAGCCAGAACACCCGCACTGTGAGAAGCAAAATTACAAAATTTGGGTTCTCTGTAGTAAGAACATTGATCCTTCTAGCTACTATATAACAGGGATTTTTAGAGAGGTTATTCTGATCTAAAGCAAACCCAAATTGGGAAAATGGTCTATGTAGTGAAACAATTCTGGCTCAGATGTGACTTTCTTTTTTGGGGGTCCAGTCGTGGGGCCTGAACTCTAGGCCTGGGCACTGTCCCTCAGCTTTTCAGCTCAAGGCTAGTGCTCTACAACTTGAGCCACAGCACCACTTCTGGCTTTATTCTTTTTGCTTATGTAGTGGTGAGGAATCGAACCCAGGGCCTCATGCATGCAAGGCAAGCGCTCTACCACTGAGCCACCTTCTTATCCCTAGATGTGACTTTCCTTACATTTATCTTTCATTCCATCTGAAGCACATAAATCAGAATAATCCCAGTTTATTACTATATGTAGGGAAATAATGAAAACTTATCAATCTATTCACAGCTGCCAAAACCTTTCCCAAGAAGAAATCTGGTTCTCAGAGGATGATCAGCTAATGTCATTCTATAAATACTTACCGCTTTGTTAATATGCTGAAAGCCAAATTAATTTGTCCAGGTTTCTCATCAAGGTCCCCCAAAGGCAGAGCCTTGTTTTTCTGGATTGTGGCTCTTTAGTTCCACACAATGCCAGAAACCATTTTCTCTGACTCCACATGGGAGCATTTGATCATTTCACTTCCCTTATTAGTTGCTTTACCAAATAAACCCAGCATTTTTTTCATGGTTAACATAATAAGGCTTATTTCTCCTCATTTCCTATAGGCAAGGTGATTTCCTCCTTTGATGATGCTCTACCTGATTTCCCCTGGACCTTAGCATCTTGTCTACATAAAGCTGGAAGAATAGGAAAGAAAACACCAAATCTTGCCTTATAAATCAGATGTCATTTCTTCTGCTCATATACCCCTAATGAGAACCAGTTCCATGGCTGCTTAGGGGCAAGCATAGCTGTGACACGTGGTCCCTGACTGAACAGCAGATTTTCAGCAAGAATGCTACACTGTCAAAGAATGTGTGGAAATGCTGGTGGAGCTCTGCTATCTCTGTCCCACTTCCTTTAGTAACAAAAGTAACAAATATGGGTTCTTTCCCATGGTATTTTAAAACTTGGTGTTACTTTAAAAATGGTGACCACATTTTACCTTTTGCTTCTTGTGCAATATTTGTTGGAAGTCAAAGGGCAAGGAAGTCAAAGGGCTTACCTATCTATTGTGTGGGTGCTGACAGGTTAGGACTTGTCCAGGAGGCTGGAGAAATTCTGTTTGCATGAAGTACTAATGAGCTTCAAGGAGAGACAGTGGGATGCTGAGCTGAGGATGATAATAAGAGTTCTTTACTTTCAAGTCAGTGAATAGGGTGAGAAGGGAGCCACTCACTCTGAGAGAAGAGAGCTAAATCCTGTAGGCCTACAGATGCTGCTGTACTGTCTACATATGACTTTACTATACTACCATCTTTATGAGCATTGTTATCCCAGGAAGCTTTTCCTAAGAACACAAAAGTTGTGAGTATTTTTATTGATCATTGTAGAAATGATGAATTTTAATAAAGAGAGTCGGGGGGACATTTACACCTTAAAACTCTTAGGAACTCCTCAAAATTCTGTTTTGTTTTGTCCATCAACCCTAAGTTATACTTTCATGATTTTTACTATGCTTTACATCATTATGCTTGCCTTTAAATTAGACTTCAAAATCTTGATAAATATACCTCCTTATCATTCCCATCTCACTCTATAGCTCAAGCAAGCCTGAGGATTGCTATGTAATCCAAGCTAGCCTAGAACTTGAGATCTAGAGCCCTCAGCCTCCCTTCCCTATTGCTGAAATTATAGATGTGTGCCAGCACCCCTGGCTAAGAGCAGTGTTCTTGTTTACTGCTGTGAGCAATAAGCTGAGCTCTGACTTACCAGCAGGGTGTTTGGTGATATTTTGTGCAGCCGGCATTCTACTATATTTCTTGGTCCAGAGGATGTGTGCCAACTTCCAAAGGGAAGGGAAACTGTAATAAAATAAAAACGTTACTCAAATGACAGAGTGGCTCTATTGGCGGCTGAATAGGCCCAACTGTCTCCTACTTTGGATAAATAAAAATCTTTTAACAGTGATGTTGGGAACCCCACCTCTAGTCTATGGAGTCTAGGAAGAGGCTACATCTCAGAGGAACAAAATAAAATGACTAGAGGAGCTGCAGGACAACCAGAAGGCAGAGAGGGAGTTCTTGCAGGGGCAACCTAGAACATAGAGGCAGAGGTGTAGAGTGAGAAGTAGATCCTAGCCATTGCAAGAATCTTGCACAAGCTACGGCAATGATTTCATGGATGGGATCCATGAATCTGGATCTCCACACAGGATTCACCCACCCTTACACAGAGAACATTCATATTCTGTGTCCTATGGTTAAACTCTGTTCCTATGGTTTCAGCCCAGATACCTAAGTACCTGCAGAGGGACGGTATGTGAAGTGGGCTAGTACCGGGCAGAAGACCTACTGAAGCAGGTGGGATGACAGGAGAAAAGCCAAGGGAAAGAGGCTGCTTCCTTCCCCTGCACATGAACCTCAAGCCACCAGAGTCCCCCTATTACAGGTTGCAGATGGACATGGATTCCTGCTGGGTTAGAGAAGAAGAAAGAGAGAGGGTTTGAAATCTCAGTGAGGCAAAGGTCTGTACAAAAGGTCTCAGTGAAAACCTTCACTTTTCCTGAGAAAGCCATCAGGCCATTGATCAGTCACATTACAAATTACAGGAGCTAGGCAGCTCCAAAGATTGGGGAAAATTGGAACTGGTATAAGGATGGGGGCTCTGCAGAAGACGGGTGCGTTGGGAAAAGTTCTGTGGTGCTTGGCACACTTCAGAAGAAAGCAGGTGTGACAGGATGTCACATGAGGCTCTGAAGCTAGAGGAAGTAGCATGACATTCAGCAAGTACACGCGTGGGCTGTTCAGAGGTAAGAAGAGAGACAGGCAAACCTACTTGAACATTCCTCTCCTAGACTGGTACTAGACAAGTACTGGCTCAGTGTTCAGAGGATTTCATCTACAGGATGAAAAAATATAATGAGCACTGACTGCTACAGGTAGTTAGGACAAGGCCATGATTTAAGACTGCTTATACACAGAAACATACAATTGATAATTTATTCACTTCCTGATGGATGGATGCAATTTGTTACTGTGGATATCCTTGTATGAACAAGTTGCTGAAACTTTACACCTACAACTTCAAGTCTTAGCCCTGATTTGGCATAGTGGGTCAAAGAAAAAAAAGTATTTGTTATTTTTAATCTTCACAGCAACCTTGCAAAGTCACTGATGTTCTCAGGATTTCAAATGAGGGTGAACTGCACTTCAGGGTAGAGTCTCCTTCCCTAGGTAATAGCTGAGAAGCTGAGTTAGAATTCAGCTCCAAGCCTTTCTGACTCAAAACTGACAGGGTCACCTGAAGGTTACAAAGAATATTTAAGAGAAGGTCAGCAGACCGGAAGGGCCTTGGCTGTCTCCTCTCTCATGGTTTCAGGGCTGGCAGGGAAAAACTGCAAAATCCCATGACTTGTCAAAGACTATGGAGTTAGGTTTAAATCTTAATATCCTGTCTCCTAGGACAATGGCCTTTCTAGTACACAAGAAGTGAGCATGGCTGGGGCCACTTCTTCCAAAGAAAAGCTTATTTAAAAAGTCTAAACTTGGAAGTGGTGCTGTGGCTCAAGTGGTGGAGCGCTTGCCTTGAGCTAAAGAGCTCAGGCCCAGAGTTCAAGCCCCATGACTGACAAAAACAAAAGGTCTAAACGTGTCAGGTGCTGGTGGCTCATGCCTGTAATCCTACTCAAGAGGTTGAGATTTTAGGATCAAGGTTTGAAACCAGCCCAAGCACAAAAGTTGATGAGACTCCGCTCTCCAATTTTTAACAACCAAAGAGTTGGAAAGGGAGCTGTGACTCAAGTAATAGAGCACTACCACTGATCAAAAAACTTAAAGTTAGGGCCCAGGCCTTGAATGTAATCCCTAGGACTCTTTCTCTCCTCTCTCTCTCTCTCTCTCTCTCTCTCACACACACACACACACACACACACACACACACACAATCTAAACTCAGAGTGCTTCTGTTGAATCATGGAAAGTGGCCTCAAGATCTGGCTCTTTCCTGATTTGATGTTGAAAATCACTACTTTATATCCCAGGTGCCTCTGTTACATTGGACCATCCCCTAAACTCCAACTTCTTCCTCTCATCTTCCTCCCATGGAAGACCTGGGGGCCACCTTTTGTGCTGTGGCTGTCTTGGCCAATTCCCTCTGCCTCTGTGGAGGTATTGGTGAGAGACAGAGCCCCTTAGCTCTCATAGGCTGTGGTAAAAAGTAGGATACAGGTCAAAGAGCCCTCTGTTAGCAGTCTGAGAAGACAAGGGAACATGCGTAATGAACAAACAATCATTAGCACATTTTAAAGATATGAAACTGTCTTCTCCTAAGGTAGCCTTGGTGGAGAAGTATAGCTATTGAAATGGCAAGGGTGATAAGCGTTTTAGGCCGGATGTACCATGAGGTGGATTGAAACAGCAGGAGCCACGTATCTATACAGGAAACCAAACAGGAAATTTGATGTGAATCATCCGAAAAGCAGAGTGAATTGAGAAGGGACCAGGCTTAGTCAGAAATGAAGTGCATGGTGGGTTGCTTCAGCACAGTGCACAGGAGAAATCACATGCACTGAATCTAAGGTGGATGTACAGTGTCCAAGTTTATATAAAGCTGATCGCAGTGGATTCTGCTGCTAGAGAAAGAATGGCTTAGGAAATTGGAAATGAACTTCAGCTGCAGGCACTGTGAAACGAGGCATATTGATTTCAACAGCCAGCTAGGCCAGGTGTTCTGTTTCTGAGTGGCTGTGAAATCTTTAGTGGATTGTATAGCGTCAGCTCATTTTCTATCCATTTATCTACTTACTTCTGTGGCACCTGCTAGTGATCGGGCTGGGAGATGATTAGGGATATTATACCTACTAAAGGATACCAAATTATTGGAGTTACATGAAGATACACAGAGTTCCAATCAGTACAAACACAGCCTGAGAGAATGAGAGGTACCTCTGCATTCTGGGGGTGCTTAATGGGGCATTCCAGCATTATCTCTCTAGGTCAGAAGGTCCAGAAGTCCTAAATTTCTACTCTATTTGGTTTCTCTTTACTTACATAAGAACTAAGATGGGAAGGTAGAATGGATCATTAGGATTCAGGATGCTGAAGAGACTAGACACTACTGAGAGCCTGGACCTTGGAGTCTGAAGGCCCCACTGCCTCTCACGCCAGCTACCCCTCCTACCCTCAGAACTGACTTTTGCATGTAACTAGTGGGACCAATACATGTTGTCAAGGTTGCCTGGAAGCCATTCAAGTCATATTCCAGTAGGCCAATAACAAAGTACTGCAGAGGGAAAAGTTAAGCATGGTAGAAAAAGTCCTGGACTCAGATTTAAGGATGTTGTTTGTAGGTCTCCTCTTACCACTAACCACTTGAGTTTGTCTTTTTGTTATTTCACTTTTTGTATTACAAAGAGGTTAGGACCGACAACCCTGAGGCCATTCCTGTCTACAGAAATAGTAGGAGTCTGTCTCCTGACTGCTTCCCTTCCCCTAGCCTCTGCCCTCCCTTTTCCCTGCCATCTTGGGGAGTTATTGAGTATCAACGGTGGCACTATGGAAAGTAGAGCCAACAGATAAGAGCGTACTTAATTCACATGGGATCCTATACAGTAGACATTGTTAGTTTTGTTTTACAGCTAAAAGAATTAAGGTTCTGAGAAATTATCTCCATTAGGGTCACACCACTATAGGTGGCTGAGCCAAGACAGAAACCAGGACTGTTTTCAAAGTCATTCAACATGGGCAAAGGATTTGAAGATTCTCTGAAGAAATACATGAAAAGGTGCTCAGCATCCTTGGACATTAAGGAAGAATGTCCAATCCAACCATGAGATATCAAAACATATCCATTCAGATGGTTATTAATTTTATACATACACATACACACATACAGAGGAACATAATGAGTATTGTCAACAATGTAGTATAACTGGAACTCTTATGCATTGCTGATAGGAAGGGAAAATGGAGCAGCAACTGTGGAAACAGATAGATAGTCCTCATCATGTTAAACATAAAATTATCATGTAATTACCTAGTAATGCTATTCCAAGGAATATATCTGAATGCAGGACTCAAATCTTCAACATTAATACTTTAGTAGCATTATTTACAATAGCCAAAAGATGTGAATCTGTCCATTGACAGATGTATAGGGAAACAAAATATAGATCATATACAGTAGAATAACATTCAGCTTTGGAAATGAGTGATTAACATGTTACAATATGGATGAAAATATGTTGAGTGAAATAAGCCAGATACAAAAGGAGAAATATTGTATGATTCTATTTAAATGAGATACCTATAGTTGGAAAATGCATAGAATCAGAGCATCCACTGGGGAATAGGCTAGTGAGAGGAAAGGGAAGAATGGAGAGCTGGTGTTTAATATTCACGGAATTTTGGATGATGGAAAAGTTCTGGAAGTAGACAGTGACCATGATTATACATAAATATGAATGTAATAATTTCATTGAACGGCACATTAAAAACTATTTAAAGTTAGTGTCTCATTCCTGTGATTCTAGCTACCCAGGAGGCTGAGATTTAATGATCCTGGTTCAAAGCCAGCCCAGACAGGAAAGTTGATAAGAATCTTAACACCAGTTAATTTGCAAAAAGCTGGAAGTAGAACTGTGCCTCAAGAGACAGAGTGCTAGCTTTGAGTTAAAAAAAACCAAGGGCCAGCCGGGCATTGGTGGCTCACGCCTGTAATCCTAGCTACTCCGGAGGCTGGGATCTGAGGATTGTGGTTCAAAGTCAGTCAGGGCAGGAAACTCCGTGAGACTCTTATCTCCAATCAACCAGAAAACTGCAAGTGGTGCTGTGTGTGGCTCAAGAGGCAGAATGCTTGCCTTGACCTGAAGAGCTGAAGGATAGTGCCCAGGCTCTGAGTTCAAACCCCAGTTACACACAAAGATTTTAAATGGTCAAATGTTATACACAGGTCTTGGTCAGTTTGACCTGCCAAAACAAAATACTTTAGACCAAATCATTCATAAGCAATAGAATCAGGTCTGTATGTAGAGTACAAGTTCAAAATCAAGGTACCACCAAATTCAGTGTGTGGTGAGGGCCAGTTCCTCATAGATGACCTTCTATGTTCTAGGAGCAGCAATTCCATTCATGGAGCTTTGCCTTCATGACTTGTTTCCCCAAAGACTCCTACCTCTTAGTACTCTAACACAGGATTAGGTTCTAACATATGAATTTGGGGAATGGGTGGGCCCAGATCATAATCGCATCTTTTACTACAGTAGTTTAAAAGCTGAACAATTATACATGTTATGTCCCTCTACCTCCACTTGAGAAGTTTTATTTTTCCTATCCAGCTCAGCAATGGCACCTCAGCTTGGTGGCCCTTGGCTACCAACGGGCCACTTTCCCCTACAGAAGCCATTGTTCACGTCTGTATTCCTGCTCCTGTTCAGCTGCTTCCGGTCTCTGCTTGCTGCCTCCAGGGAAACAGTCAAAGTCTCCATTGTTAACCAACAGTCTTTCTCCAATGAACACTGGTGCTTTGGGCTCTATCTTTCAGGAGTTTCTGTAAAACTTGGAGTTGTTCCCACTGCCTTCACGTTGAATCGCACTTTGTTTTACGTGGTGACTGCATGAGCCATCACCATGGAGCATCTCCTTCAGAGTGAGGCGGGAGGACAGGAGTGAGGAGACAGCAGAAAAGAAGGAAGGACTTTATGACTCGCCTTGAAATGATACCAATGACTATTATGTCCTCTTTGGCTTCTGTATTGCCTCTGGGACTGGCCTGTGCTGAGAACAATTTTCAACGTTAGGACTAAAGGAAGGCCAGATGAACATAATTAGGAGAATAGAAGCTGTGGTTCATTGATAATGGCCTTCTATCGGAATATTGCTTTTTTTTTTAAGAAACATCTTTAGGAATCTTACCATTAAGGGGGTGGGGGCTGTAGCCAGGCACCGGTGGATTACATCTATAATCCTACCTACTTGAGAGGCTGGGAATGGGAAGACTGTGGTTCCAGGCCAGCCACAGCAGAAAAATTCATGAGAGCCCTGCCACAGATGGGCATAGTTGGGCATATCTGTTACTCCCACTTTGTGGGAGGAGGAGCATCCTCCCCAGCCTTCCTAAGGGGAAGGAGACTCCATTTCTACAGAGGGAGACTGGATGCAGCAGCCTGTGCATGTCATCCCAGCTTCTACAGGAAACCTATAATAGATGGGCAGGAACCGAGACCCTATCTTAAAAATAACCAGCCCAATACAGTGCTGAGGTGTGGCTTAGTGGTAGAGTGCCTGCCTAGCAAGAGCAAGACTCTGAGTTCAACCCCACCGCCAATACTATCAATAAAACGAAAGAGGCTATGGGTTGCTCATGGTGTTATCAGTATTGTTGCCTATTTTGTTTCTTAGTTGTTCTATATTTCAGGTGAAGCACCACCTGGGAAGGATGCAAACCCAGTGGTGTTTGGTGATAGTAGCTAGCTTCAGGTTTAGTCTGTATTTAAGCCTTGACTTTTATTCAAGGCCTTCTTATTGGACATCCCTTTGATTCCTGGATTGGTTGCCTGGAAGAAATGATGCATTTGAGTGTTGGGGGAAGGGAAGGCATAGGAATAGAGGAAATGCTGAAATCACAAATTACGCAGTGCTATAAAAAATAAACTACTAAGTTTTCAGCACCATTGATGATTTACTTTGAGCCCATCTTATACTTCCATCAGTGTGATAAAAAGCCACATTTTTGCAGGAAGGAGGTACCTGGCCTGGGTGGATCCAGACTGGTTTTCCTCCTGCAGAAGGCTGCAGGTTGCTCTCTGCAGTGACCAGGTTTCCCCCATTCAACTGGGGAGCTGCAGTTCGGTTGTAATGAACAGTGACCTCTAGCGTATGGCTCAGACTTTGCATTTGGTTCAACGTTTGGAATGGAAATAGCAGAGATGGGGAATTCCCATCAAGATCCCACCTAACAAAGGGGAAACACGTATTTTTCATTGTTTTCCGTGGTAGAGAATCTCAGGAGCATCACCAAAGAGTTCTTCACATTTGCGCCACTCCTATCAACGCTGGATATGTTACTCAAAACCTTGCCTTTTTCATTCCAGCAGATTTTCCCCAAATTCATTGCTGGTACTGGTTTTAAAAGCTGTGCTGCTGGGCTTGATTAACTCCGTCTCCCCCTCCCCCACCTGTGTGTGTGTGTGTGTGTGTGTGTGAGAGAGAGAGAGAGAGAGAGAGAGAGAGAGAGAGAGAGAGAGAGGGGTGTCTGAGGAGCTCAAAAAGCTACATGGGAGGTGCCTGGGGGAGTGGTGGGGGCAGCCAGGACTCCTGCTCACACTCTCCGTCCTTGATAGCTACTCCTTAGAGAGGCCAGTTCTCTATTTCTGTGTGAGGCTTTCTGTTGGCTATTGAAGACTTTCTCCCCCTGATTTCTGTTGGCTATTGAAGACTTTCTCCCCCTGATTTCTGTTGGCTATTGAAGACTTTCTCCCCCTGATTTCAGTTCTTCTAAGGCACAGTAATCAGTTGGGAAGGGTATGCACCCTCCTCCCTGTTCTCTGCTTCTGGCCTCCTCCTCTTCCACTCCCCTGAAGCCAGAACTTGTATCTCCAGAGCCATGTCCAGGCAGGGGTAGCTTGGGCTGATGGTGTTCATTTGCAGTAAAGAATGGAGCTGGAGGCTGACCTCCAGCTCTGTCAGGAGCCAGGAGAGAGAGGCTAAAATCACAGTGCCTGGACTGTGACCTTGCTGTTTGGTGATGAAAATAGGCGTTTGGGAGTTGGGGAATAAGGGGATAGGTTTTCCTGTAATTTCGATAAATTAGCTCCAATATAATCATACTATGTTTTTTCTGCAATAGCAGCCCGGCCTGCTGCTGCCTTTAACAAAGCCTCAAAATGGAAATGCTGCATGTTTGGCTCCTGGTTTTAAGCTATGAGTGCACACTTGTGCTTGGGCGGCCCTTGTTTTTGTCTGTGCTCCTTCCTCTCCTCATGATTAGATGAGGGCCTGGCCATTTGCTCAAAGCCTTCATTCTCAGGGTCGAATCCAATTGCTCTATTGAGACACAAACTTCCAGAGACATTCTCAAGAGAATAATGAAATTTCAATGTCAGAAATGGGAAATATGTTGCACGGAATGCCCCGTGTCCAACTTCAATTGGACTTGTCCCAGTTTCTTGAGGCAATAACCCTTTAAGCACTTGAAGCATTCACAAAGATTGTCACCTTGGCCACATTCTAGCCAGGCTCCTTTGAGCACTTTTCTGGACTAGGCTTGAACAATGACCTGTAAAGATGTGAACAAACACATAGTTTCTTAGAGCTCAGGACTTAGGCTAACTACCCCACCCCCCACGCCTGCTTTAGAAAATTCAAGGCTAACTAAAGAATTTACTGTTTGTTCCAGCCAACACCTGGAGATAGAGTGCCTGGCTCTCAGTCTGTGGGAGGTAGGAGTCTAATTACAGAAAGTACTAGTTAGCAAGCCCATGTGGGTTTCATGTGAACCAACCCCTCTTCTTGCATTATGTAATTTTTCACATCCCTGACTCTACCCTTCCCACTATGTTGCCTTTGTTCTCCCTTTAAAACTCCAAGTAATTCTTACAATTGAGGTTGATTTCAGTTTATGCAGAGCCTTTTATTCTATTGTAATAACTATTAATGCCTCATGTATGCCTTTACCATTTTAGTGTCTGGTTTTATCTTCCTCTGTGTGGTACTCGAGATTGCAATCAGGGCTTTGTGATTGCCAGGCAAATACTCTACCACTTGAGCCACATCCTCATGCCTTTTGCCTGTTGCAATAGATAAAGCATCATGCTATCTTTACTCAGGCTGTCCTTGGACTGACATCTCCCTAGCTCTCCATCCCAAGTAGCTGGTATTACTGGTTGTATACCAGGCTTGGCCTTTGCTTATCTTTCATAGTACATTCAATAAATAGTCTGTACTAGTTCAGCACATACTGGGCACTATTTACCACAGTGACTATTGGAGGTAGAAAGAATGAGATAGCAACCTGTTCTTGAGGATCTAGAACCATCAATATCTTTTACATATCTACAAGGGTCCTTTTGGATATAGGCAATCACAAAGACATGCAATCCCAGTTCTGCTTGGGAAAGTCAACAGGAAATGGAGAACGACATAGAGGCTATCCTTGGAGTTGACAAACTAAAGCATTCACTCCGTAATTTGCCATGTACTGCCTACATTTATACATCCAGTTCAGGAAGTGACTGGGGAGTGTGCATTCCTAACTGCAGCAGGAAGATGAAGGCAATGGGGAAAACTGCACGACCAGACCTGGAATCTGTGCTCTTTAACAGATCCGTTTCCCAAGATGACATGGCAGAGCTCAGGGCATAGCTTGGCAATAGGTTTCTTTTCAGCAGAGGGCAGATTTAGAATGTTAGAGGGATACAGAAGGAGTGAAGAGAAGCAGAACCCCTTGGTTTTTGACACAGAGGATCACTATATTGGGTTTTAAGTTTAGTGACCTGGAATGAAACTGGAATCCCAACCGAAGAAGGATAAGAAGGAAAATAAAAATGATGATACCATCTAGAGTTAGGGTTTGTTTTCTCTGCTGATGAAAGAAGTAAAGAATAAGAAAGTAAAGCAGACAGAGCAGGTTTATTTTAAAGTGAAAGAAACAGCAAAAGAAACAGTGAGCAAAGCAGGGTCCTGGAACCAGACCTCCTCACTCTCTCATGGCCAGCTACATACAGGGTCTTTCTCCTTTCATTATGACATGATTCTGGTACAGTTGGTTGAAGGGTTGACCTTCTTATCTTCTTCTTAACTTCCTCATTCTCCAAAATGCCTTTCCTTGTTCAGCTCACATTCTCACCACTGACCTCCTTAAATGGAGGATGGCCCCAGAAAGAAACAACCATACTGTCTGTAGTTTGAAACAGATTTCTCCAAATAATTACATGGCTTACTACTTCACTTCATCTGGCATTCTGCTCAAATGTCACCTCCAGGGTGAGGCCTTTCCTGCCATCTTATCTAACATTCCACTTCCACTCTCAAGCCCCTTCCTTTACCCAACTTTATCTTGCTTCTATTGCACTTCATCACAATCTGATATATGTTTGTTGTCTGATGTCTGTTCTTCCTTACTGTATTGTCACACTTCAGAGACTCTGTTGTGTTCTATATGGAACCTCAGAACTCCTAAAAGTGCTGGGCTCATCAGAAAATTCTTCAGATAGACTTAGAAAATGTAAGGCTATCTAAAAAAGTTACTGTTTGTTCCAGCCAACACCTGGAGATCGAATGCCTGGCCCTCAGTCTGTGCCTAACATTAGTATACATATTGTTGTCAACATGTCTTTCTGGAAATGCTGTCTTTATCATCTTAATTCTTGTCCCTCATATGTAGTTTTATTTTCTATTTTCTTTTTTTCTCAAGCTCAGATTCTTACCACTTTACTATGGCTTGAATTTTTAATGTCTCCAAAGGTTCATGTGTTAGTCCCTATCCCTTAACAGAAAATAGTAGAGCTTGGTGCCAGTGGCTCATTCCTGTAATCCTAGCTACTCAGGAGGCTGAGATCTGAGGATCATGGTTTGAAGCTAGCCTGGGCAGGAAAGTCCATGAGACTCTTATTGCCAATTAAAACTACCAAAAAACTGGAAGTGGAGCTGTGAATTCACGTCATATGACTGACAAAAAAATGTGGAACATTTAAGAGAATTAAGAGGTACAACCTTGTGGAAGGAAATTAAGTCACAGGGGCTGTGCCCTTGGAGATGTCTCTTTATTTCCTGGCCACCATGAGGGAAGCAGCTTATTCTTCCATGTACTCCTACTATGATGTACTGCTTGGCCACAGGCTCACAGTGACTAACTATGGACTGAAACCTCTGAAAGTAGGAATCAAAATAAGCCTTTTCTCCTTATAAATTATCTACAGTGTTTTGTTAGTAGTGGAAATCTGACTAAGACAATTTTTTTTCATTGGGGGTCATCTGTATTTTCAGACTTTTATCTTCCACATCTATGTTCTCTTACAATCTCATGTTTAGATCCCTGGTGGCCATTTCCATGTAGTTGCTTTATTGTCATCTCACACTTGCAAATCACCTTCCACTGTCTTTTTTTTTTAATTATTATTTTTTATTGTGAAAATACCGTATAGAGGGATTACAATTACATGGGCAAGATAATGAGTATATTTCTTATCAAGCATTGTTGCTTCCTCCTTTGTTTCCCCTTCCCATCCCTTCTCATCTCCCCACCCCACCCCTCCCCCACCCCCACCAAACACCTTCCACTGTTGGAATCACTATCCCTACCGATGTTAGCATTTTTCATCTCAACGGAGGCTGAAATCCAAGCTATTTTCATTCCTTTCTTTAATTTTTTTTTGGATTCAGCACCAAGGGCTACATTTTCCTCTTCCATAATTTGTTAAATTAGAAAATGTTTGCTTATTGCTTAAGATTTGCAAAAAACAGTGTGAAGTGCTTTGCAGGGAGGACTTGGCATAATGAGTCTTATTCTGTTTTCATGGAGTTTATAATCTAGCCTGAAAAGTAAAACATAGTTAGAGAGTAGAATTTAAGGTAGAAAGCGAATCACATATTAGGATCCATGAGAATCCAGAAGTTGGGAAAAAATTATTTGCATTTGGATCAGAGAAGAGTTCAGGGAAGATAGGACATTTGAGATGGAACTTGAAAATCAGTATTCAGATGTGTAGATCTTGGGGAGGCCTTTCAGGTGGATAGAATGGATGAATAGAATGCAAGAAGACATCCATGTCTGGGAAGAGGGAGACTATTGAGTGCAGATAGGGTCTAGAATGCATGAGGGAGAAGAATGGGAATTAGGTGGAAAAGAGAAGCTGGAGAATTTTTATTTCACTTAAAGGATTGGAAAGAGATGTGAGAATACTGAGCAGATAAATAATACATCAGATCTATGCTTCTGGATGTTAATGTGTAGACTGGGTTATAGATGAGAAATGCACAGCAAGACATACACATTTAGCTAGAATATTGCAGCCTACATAAGGGCAATGGGGAAGAAAAGGCAAGCACATAAAGATGAAGGAGCTGTTTGGGAAGTAGAAAGGACATAACTAAGCATATTAACAAGTGGGATGCTGAAATGTTGAACCCAAGTGTCTAATTGCCAAGTTAAAAGACAGCAAGTTGCTAGGTGCTGGTGGCTCACACCTATAATCCTAGCTACTCAGGAGACTGAGATCTGAGATTGCAGTTCAAAGCCAGCCTGGGCAGGAAACTCTATGAGACTCTTATCTCCAATGAACCACCAGAAAACCAGAAGTGGCACTGTGGCTCAAGTGGTACAGCGCTTGCCTGGAGCTGAAGAGCACAGGGATAGCGCCTAGGCCCAGAGTTCAAGCCCCATAACTGACAAAAAAAAAAAAAAAAGACAGGAAATTGCTGAGAACCAGAGCTGGGAGGGAAAGCTACGAGTTTAGTTTCACCCACTGTAAGTTCAAGGTGACAGTGGGATTTTCAGGGGGGTAGTTAACAACTCCAGTATATAGTTAAACATGAGATCTAAAACTCATGACCAGAGTTGTACATGGCAATAGCAATTGAAGGCCATTTACTTCCCCTTAAGGTGATAAAGTCAGTGTGGATTGCCAGACTGTTTTAAACAAGAGAAGAAAAGATGACACAGATGGTTTTGCTTGAAACACTTATGCTGATTGGCTAGAACAAGGGGACTCAGAGGAGGAGCAGAAAGGAGGCAGGAAAGAAGTGTATCAGAGAAGATCTGGAGAAGTTGTTGGCATTGTCAATTGCTGCTAAGATGTAGGAAGACTGGGAGACACTGTCAGATAATGTGACCTCCAGCACTCACTTCATTCTACAGTCCATTTCATTCTCCTAGTAGAAGTGCTCATTTCACAACCTTGAGATCCTCCTCTCTCTAACTTTTGTCTACCAACAAAACAATATCTGGAGCTTGGCATAATAGCACATATCTATAATTCCAGGACTGAGGAGGCTGAGGCAGGAAGATCAGAAAGTTCAGGACCAGCCTGGGCCACATAGCAAGACCTTATCTAACACAGAACAGATGAAGAAACTTTCTCATTTTATTCTCATGATATCATCGCTATTCTGTACAGAGACAGAATGATGTCTTGGGCACTAGGTTATACTGCGGAAAGTCAAAAATCCTGGTTCCCTGGTCTCCCCACTAACAGTGAGTTTGAACAAGGTGCTCGAATTTCAGTCAGCCTCTAAGCTCTTTTCCTCCCCAAAGCTCAGGGGCAGTATCTAGGCCCTTAGTTCAAACCCCAGGACTGGCATACAAAAATAAAATGAAACAACAGCAACAAAAAATTTCAGGTCGTTACTTGTTGTCTATGTTTAAATGACACTGAAGGGATTAAGTGGGTTTAAAATTAGAAAAACAATTGCTTTCTTTTAGGAAATATGAGAATAAAAGTCTATAGGAACCTAACTACCATAAAGTAGATGCTTCCAGTGAGGAGCGAATTCTTGACTGATTTCTCAGATGACAAAAGCCTAAGTTTTGTCTGGATATCAGTTGATTTCAAATACATTTGTGGAAGTAATTCCTTGAGGAAATAAACACACACATCCCACAGAAACAGCAAAACCAAGTAAGATTGCTTTAAAGCCAAAACCCAGATATCTGCTGCAAAACAATTAGAATTAGCATTGCTGACACATTCCTGAAATAGATGAGCTACACATTAGCCTTCTGTGAATTCAAGCACGGAGGCATCATTACACAAATTACATGCCTGGAGAAGGGGCTTTTCACCAGGATGAACTTGTGAAAAGAACATTTAAACCCAAAGCAATTTTGCCTGTCTGTAATTTGCCCTATTCCCCTTGCTGTAGTTGAAGATATTTATGCTTGAGCAAAATTCCCACTCCCAATCTGATTTCTCCCTTCTCTCAATCCAGCCATGAAGTCATGAAATTCCCTGTTTGGGACAATATGATTTGCTGTCATGGAAACAATTACAATATCATAAATTTATCTGGTCCCGTGAGATCTAAGAGGAAAAGCAATAAGGGAATATTTTGCAGTTCAATAATGCCATTTATCCAGCAGTCGGTGATGAGTAAATATCATTGATTTGCAGATGAAAAAAAGTGAAGCAGTAAGCTCCCATTCCTTGGTCTGAAACTCTGGAATTTTACTGTGACAAGAAAAATCCAGATAGTTCTCATCCCACCCAGAACAACTGTTCAGGAGGCAGACTCCAGGTCTCACTTACTCTCTTTTTGGATGAGAATGAAGAGTAGGCTCCTTTCCCAGTACCTAGACGTCACTGTTTCTCATTACACATTTGATGGAACTTAGTTTGATCAAGTAAACAACTAAAAAGTCCTGGGCAGTTGTCCCAGGGTGAAAATGTTTATAGAGGAACAGAAAAGAAGCCTGAATGTAATGCATTAACACATAAACTCTTTTGTTCAGTTCCTATCTCCAATCTCATCCACATCCCCATTATTCTCTTGGCTCCTAGCCATGAGTGAATTGTCCTAGAAACTAATGACACTTCAGCTCCAGGTAGCTTCACTTGCACAGACCACTTGCAAGGACCTGGGATGGACCCTTGTAAAGTGCTCACTTGGCAGACTTCTTTCTCTTGTGTTGGGTGGTATTAAAATGGCCTAAACCTTTTGGGAGTCTGACATGGAGATACAAATTAGAGATTCACTTCCATTAGATATTTCGTAGTCTCTTCTATTTAAAGCCTACTCGGTGCTGATCCCCAAGAGTACTCAGAGATTTGAATGGATGGCAGTACTTTTGTTGGTACCAGGCATGGCTGGCCTTCTTTGTTGGTAAGGTGTGCAAGATGCAATGACTTATTCTTTATTTTGGAGATGAGCTAACATTCCTTGGACCAGTTGATGATAAAATTTTTACTGGCGTGTTGAATTCCTGAATTTTTATAGTTTGTCTCAAATCTTCACAGGGTTTGTCTGGAATTTTCTAGAGCACATGGGTTTCACCTAGATCTACAATGTAATATACTAATTTTTGGCTTAGCTAATTCAGATAACAGAAAAGTTATTTGCAAAATGAACATGTGTGGTAATCTGTGGACATCTGGATAGTACAATTTTTTCTTTTTATATTATATTTTACATTATGACAAAAATGAGAGTCAGCATAGTCCTCAGTCAAGAGAGTTAACGTAGCCTTTATTCAATATACAGTGTTATGTGGTTCTCACGAAGTTGGGAAAGAATGCATTTGCCTCATCTGTGATTGCATTCCCTACACCAGCACCTTGTTAATCTGCTCTGCAAAGATACACACCTAGTACAACAACTACATTTACATTTGGACTTGGTTGAATGGCAGTTATCCACTGTCACCCTTTGGGACCTGCCCTGCTTGTTTTTGCAAGTTTTGAAATGGCTGATTCAATGGAAATCAGGTGGGATCACTAATGCTGCATTTTTTAAAGGGATCAGACTACTTTGTTATTCGTCTAAGAAGCTATATTGCTTTCAATTTACTATTTTGGACTAGAATGGTGGTGCAGTTCAGAGGCTTCTACTTGGCTGCACCCACAGCTCAAGAGATCAACATAGGAATATGCAAATCCAGCTATATACCTGGGATCTGTGGAAGTGACTATAGGGTGGGCCTTTGGAATTAGGGGGCCTACTGTGAGGTGGACCTGGGCCAAATCACCCTCTATTGTCTGGGTCCTTTGTATCCTCATTGGAGCAGAAGGATCATGGTGATGTTTTGAGTCTGCTTACAGATTCAAGTGTTCAACAGAGCTCAGAAGCTTTAGAATATTCTCCTTTCCCTAATGTGACTGTAGCAAATGGCTACCACAAGGCTCATCGGGAAACACTGGAGAAATCATTGCTGGGTACACTTTCTATGATGTTGCAGCTCCCTTCTACTCAGGACCCAGTCTCTCTTTCAGAGATGTATAAGACACTATGTTGAAAACAAACTTTACAACTTCGGGGCTGGGGGGGGGGAAGGGGAGGAGATGTTGGGGAGGTGGGGAGGGAAGGGATTGTAGGGGAAAAACAATGCTCCATAGGAAATGTTCTCATAACCTTACCTATGTAACTCTGACCCCTCTGTACAGTATCTTTACAATAAAAAATATATTTAATAACAAAAATCCACAAACTGGATCACATTTTGAACTTGGGCAAGAAATCCTGACTTTTTGTATTGAGGTGAGACCAGTCAGTCTCCTGATCTTTGGTCTTCATTAGTGCCAAACTAAATTATAATCTTATTGGCTAGCCATTGATACTTTCCTGGAATGTCTTTCCCTTAAGAGAAGAGTGAGGTGCGTCTGCCTCCGAGAGGGTTCAGAGCAGTGTTGGAATTTGAGATTTTTGAAGGCATTATGTCTCCATCCCACATGCCACTTAGACTTAGTAACTTCCATGATAGATTTTTAGCCTCAGACATCTCTTAGGAGTGACCTTGTAGGTCGAATTCATTACCTTCCCTTAAAAAGTAGCAAGAAACAGGCTCTGTTGTCAGGCCACAAAAGTTTGAACTGTGGCCCTCTGCCATTTACTAACAGTGGATCATTGATCAAGTTAGATGTCTCTGAACCTCAGCTTCTTTATTTGTTAATGGTGCCTTGGAGGGTGACGTGAGTTGGAGGGTACAAAGCATCCATAGCACTGCCTGGCCCACTCAGGCACTATTCTGCAAATCTTTGTTACCCAGGCTCCTTCATTCAGCAAGTCATACCCGTTTTCTGATGTGAGTGGTGGTTCTTGCTGCCTCTGAGCTCCAGCAGCACGCTGAGCTCTCCTTTACTGCAGCAATCAGCACCTTCACTGTGGAGATTTGTGCCTGTCTGTTTAGACTCCTCCAGGGCCCAAGTACGTGCTTTGTTACCACTTGGCTCCTGACACACTGCAGCTGTTTGGAAAACATCCTTTAGAATGAATATTGAGCTCACAGAAACTAGCTCACCCTAGGCTGGGTCCTGAAGTAATTTTAGAATCAGCTTTTCTCTACCAAGCTCTAGCTGGGTTCTATTAGGTGTGCATATCTGACACCTATTTGCTACCTAAGATCCAGTGACAGTTAACTCCCCCTCTTCCTTCCAGTAGTCATAAGCTAGCGGCTACTGTTGCTTCACCTGGTTCCCAGGGTTCACTTGCTATGGCTGTGACAGCCACTTTTTCTTACCTTGTTTCTGCTTTCTAGGTTGTGCACATCTGAAAACCAGCACCACTGATGCCCTCACTCTACTCTTTCTTCCAGCTTCCTAAATTTTTGTTCTGCTCCCCTAAGGCAGGTAATACGAAATCCCTTGTTTCTGCTGTAGCTTCCTACTTCTTAGCTTTTGATGGCCCAAGAAGTCTCAAGACCCCTGACCCTGTAACTTGCACGCTTGCGCAGTGTGGCCCTGCCACCACATCTGTGTCAGCTCGTGTGCTTCCTGGCGTAGGAACTGCTGGGCTCTGTAGGTTCTCCGGGAGCTTCTCCACCCAGCTATCACCAAGCAACTCCATGACAGCCTCAGGTATGTCCACATTCTGACAGCCCTTGCCAGAAATTATTCCTGATGTTTCCCATCTCCTCACCTCTTAGGGCAGGTATTTGATTAGTGTTGCTTAGCCTGCTGGGACAGAGATGGCTTAGCTTTGTCCACTTCCAGTCTGATGCCCACAGCAGAGGTTGCTCATCAGTCACAGTGCCAGAGAAGGTTGTAGCCTATTATCAACCCACCAGCTGCAACCAATGAGACGGGACTAAATCCCAGTCTTTGTCTGTGCCTGACCTCTTGTGGTATATTGTTTGTGACCACACCTGTAAGGAACAGTCAGGGCTTCTTGCTTCTCCTGGTTGTGGGAAAAAAAAAGGCTTTAATCTCCTCTCCAGTGGTCTTACAGAGTGGCAAGCTGAAAAACTGCAGACTCTGAATTTCATCCAAAATAATCCTTCTACATAATTAGGACCCTCTCCCCCATCCCCTCCCTGCCCGGCCCCTGTGACATTGTGAGGGAGCACATAGATCAAGACAGCCAAATCACCTCATTGGAGGGGGGTTCTGTGATCCATGACCAAGTCTGAGGTTCAGGAGACTGACCTAAGGAGAGATGAGGGGTGCTAGTGCTGATTCAAGGGAGATCCATAAGAAAACACTGAGATAAAGGCTGAAATGAGACTCAAGTAGAGATTGTTCATGGAACACAAATCTGGAGGCTTTGGGAGGAGTGCTTGAAAATCTAGGCATGAGAAATTGTCAGAGAATGGAGGCATGGGACAGAAGAGATTTGCTTGGGATGAGGGAGGAGCCAGGATCTCTAGATCTGGATCAAGATGCTGTCTAAAGTCACCAGGAATTTTGTAGAGTGTTTATGGCACTGCACATGAAATATATGATACTGTGAGAGGGTCCTGAAGAAGGCCATATTGCCCAGAAATACCATTAAAGATTATTTTGTTTATAGCTTACATGGGTTCCAGGCTTATATTCAGATTCATATGCTAAATTAAAGTGTACAAAGTTCATAATGGCCTTCTACAATCTCACCAACACATTCAGCACAACAGGGAACCAACATGGTAGCAAATGCCACATCATATTGTTTCTCCTTCCTACCTACCTTCCTTCCTTCCTTCCTTCCTTCCTTCTTTCCTTCCTTCCTTCCTTCCTTTCTTCCTTCTTTTTTCCCTCCCTCCCTCCTTCCCTCCTTCCATCTTTGCCATCATGTCTGTGGTCACTACACGTGCTTCCTCCCTATCTTCCTCCTTCCCTCTTTTCCTCCCTCCCTCTTTCCTTCTTCTTTTTGGTGTGTTGGTACTGGGGTTTGAACTCAGGCTCTCATGCTCTCACTTGGCTTTTTGCTCAAGACTCTATCAATTGAACAACAATTCTACTTCTGGTTTGGGGCTGGTTAATTGGAGGTAAGAGCCTTGTGGATTTTTCTGCTTGAGTTGTCTTTGAACTTTGATCTTCAGATCTCACTCTCTTGTTTACAATTCTTGGAGTTCATTTTGATAGGCTTCATTATATATTATCCTATTTAGTCTTGTTTATAAGTTTATCTGATCTGTGGCAGGGAAAGGGACTCACAGAAACAATAGGACAAAGAATGAACTAACACAACAATGATATTCACTAGATTAACTTTAAAACTTAGAGGGGAGAGGAGTGGGGAGGGGAAAGCAGGAGAAAAGAAGTGTTTAAGAGGAATTGCACTCATTACCTTGCTTATATAACTGTAACCCTCCTGTTCATCACCTTTAGAATAAATATATTTTTAAGAAAAGATTTCAGTCTCTGGAGTGGCTAAGATTACTGGCATGTGGATTACCAGCACAGGGCTATATTGTGTCTTAAAATACAATATTTTTATTTTGATAATATATTTTGATGAGGAGAGGGGTATTGCTCTTTCTTCCAAGGTTTTTGTGGTAGATTTTGTTTATGCTGGTGGGGAAAAAGCAAGGCATTTGAGTAATACATTGATTGAAGCCAGCCTTAACCCAGGGTGGAGAAGACCGTGCCAATGCTTGTTCTCATCGTCTGCTCTATAGATCCATCAGTGCTTACAAAGCAACGTTGGCACCATGCCTTGATTATTTTAACTCTCCACCAGGGATAGAGAGAATAAATCATTTTTGTCCCCTTTGCCTTATTTTTTTTTTGTCCTCTAGATACACTGAGAGACTTATGGCTCCCTTTAGTCTCTTTTCTTACAAACCAAATGCAGGCCATCTTAACAGTATTTTCTCATAAGACTTATTTTTCAAAAATTCAATAGTTTTCATTTTTCCTCTGAAACTTCTTTGATTAGATTGCATTGATTTTGAAATTTGGAGCTAGAAGAAGAATATGCTTAGTTTTCCCACTAGATTTGTACTTAGTGAAGGCCAAGTAAAGAGTAATAAATACATGCCTTCTTGGCCTTCCAATGAGTTATCTGTGTACCTAGCCCAACCCACTTGGTCTGTAGTTGCAGCAGGGCCCCTTTTGGGCTTCTAAACGTTGATGGACAACTCATGCTTTAGCCAGACCAGCAATCATGATTTTCAGCTGACTGGATATCTACTCATATGGAGATCACTTGGTTTTTCTTTATTGTGTCTCATTTTATTGATTGGGACCCAGTCAGTAACTTTTTAAAATTTGTTGCTCATGGGATTTGAACTCATGCTGTCCCTGAGCTTTTTCACTCAAGGCTAGTGCTTTCTACTTGGGGCCACAGCTTCATTTCTGGTTTGCTGGTGGTTAATAGGAGGTAAGAGTCTCAGGGACTTTCTTGTCTGGGTTGGCTTTAAATCACGATCCTCAGATCTGAGCCTCCTGAGTAGTTGAGTAGGATTACAGGTGTGAGCCACCAATGCCTGCCTTACAATCTCTAATTTTGATGACTCATATGTTTTATTATCTTCCCTGCCCTCTAAGCAATCTTTCTTTGGTCCTGATACTTCATGCCATATGTTTTGTTCTGATAAGGATCACATCTTTTGAGTACATAGTAAATTTCCTAAAGAGAACTTTTCTCTAATTTATTCATACTTAGAGAAATGATTGAGATGGTATTATGTGCAAGGATATGGATGATGTGCTTGAGAATGAGACACGGAAGAGTGGTTTCTTCCAGTTTGTTGGGAGAGCTAAAAGAATCCATTCTATATTGTCTTCACTTATTGGGCATAGTTCAAATTCAGAGAAAGGGCTCAAGAAAGGATTATTCTGTAATTGTCACACGGGCTTGACTGCTTCCAATATATAACTACCTTTTTTCCTATTACCCCTCCACACACACACACACACACACACACTATGTTTGCTAATCTAATACATAGAAATTTTGGTTCTCTAACTTGGAAAGGAAAAGAAGGCAAGGGATGGAGGAGACAATGTGACAGCTGCCTCACCTAGCCACAAGGACTAGCTAAGTCCTATGGATGAGTACCAGGGATGCATGCTGGGAGCTGATGAAGCCAGCTTGGAGAATTAATGGATGGTATCTGAGATGAAAAGCTGGAGACTCTGGCTATCGTGGGCAATGTGTGTAGAGATGAGTAGAAAGTAGAAAAAGGAAAATTTTTATATTTTATATATATTACAGATCAACATTATATTGTGCAAATATGTCTGATGGCCTAGACTGGGCCCTCTTCTTTTTTATACATAATTGCAATAATGTTGATACTCGCTCACAGCAAAATTGCCTGACTTTTTTCTTTATCACCTACAAATGGTAATTGTGAATAGTTAGCATGAATTGAACTCCTATGTAGTTAGGCAAAGCTCTAAGCATATCATATCATACGTATTATCTTATTTCATCTGTATAATCATCTGCCAAAATAGACACTCACAAATGAGAACATTGAAACCTGGCAAGATGAAGTAGTTTGCCTACATAGTTGAGTAGTAGAGATGGCTTATGAATCCAGATGTCTGATTCCAGTCCTGTGCTTCTACTCACCCTGCTGTATGTCTTCCCTACAATGCTTCAAGTCTGTTTTGATTACTTCTGTTTTTATAGTACTTTGAATAATGATGTAGTTGTAACTCTTTTTTTAAAAATTTTTTGGGGGGTCCGGTTTTGGGGCTTGAACTCTGGGCCTGGGCGCTGTCCCTCAGCTTTCAGCTCAAGGCTAGCGCTCTACCACTTGAGCCACAGTGTCACTTCAGGCTTTTTTTTTCTTTTTGCTTATGTGGTGCTGGGGAATTGAACCCAGGGCCTCATGCGTGCAAGGCAAGCTCTCTACCACTGAGCCACCTTCCCAGCCCATAACTCTTTTTTTTTTTTTTAACTGAACCTTCAGTTAGAGAGAAAAGAGGCAAAGATATTACTTCTTGCTCTCATTTCTTTGGCCAGTTAAACATGTTATAGTCATTCCATGGGATATTTTTTCTCTGATCCTTCACTTCCTGCCCAGGTATGGAAAAGACAGTGAATCTTCAGACAAGTCACACATGGATGCTCCATGAGATATCAAAGACAAATAATTAGACTTGTCCCATGTCCCCCAAATAGGCTAAGAGGATTAACAATGATTGTTCTCAATCCAAAGTTCCAAAACAATTAAATTTTCAGAATGAATGTCAAAGATGATTGGGCAATCTAAAACAGCAAGCTAAAGGCCTTTGACTCATCTTCATCTAACTTTCGTCCAGATTCAAACTATTTGAAAAACTATCCAGCTAACTTTACAAAATGTTTCTGTAATAATTAAATTCAGGAAGACTCCCAATCACTAAGGCCTATTAAATGAAAATGAGTGAAATCATATATATATATTTTTTTATTTTTATTTTTTTGTCAGTCATGGGGCTTGAACTCTGGGCCTGAGCGCTGTCCCTCAGCTCTTCAGCTCAAGGCTAGTGCTCTATCACTTGGGCTACAACACCACTTCCAGTTTTCTGGTGGTTTATTAGAGATTAGAGTTTCAAAGACTTTCCTGCTGAGGCTGGCCTGCCCGGGCTGGCTTTGAACCATGATCCTCAGATCTCAGCCTCCTGAGTAACTAGTATTACAGATGTGAACCACCGGCGCCCTGCTGATATCATATATTTTTTTTAAAAAAGTAAGAAAATACTCTTGCCCATTAGTGATAATCATGTAGTAGCATTACAAAAATCAAATATGACAATCAGTTGACTTAACTATGCTTTTTAAAAGTACCTGCTGTAGGCCCTGCACCATTCTAGGTAATAGACTCATAAAAAACAAACTAATCACAACTTGCACTCTAGTAGGGTAAGTCACATAATTAAAAATAAGCAAATAAGCAAGTAAGTGTTGACTAATAGCTTATCCAATTCTTGGAAATAAGCCTAAGTGATGGTTACGTTCTTTAATCGGATGTTAGGGCATGACCTATGATTGTCAGGGAGAAAGAATTTCACTTAATAAGGGCCCAAGAAAACCAGGTAACTAATAATTTGTAAATTTGGAGAAACCCCTCAGAAAACTGAAAAAGGTAATGATGTTTTTTATTTTTCGTATGTGTCCCTATAAACAAGATACTTTGAAGGCTGTCGTTGAGTTGCCCATTACAAAATTAACTACTCCTGTATCCACCTTAGCAATCTTATTTCAATACTCTTTTCCCCAGACCAACTATTTATTAATCTGTTTAGTTAGATGCTCTTGGAGTCAGCATTTATCTTCTTCCTATCTCCCTATTAAAGTGTTGACTAAAACATTGCCATGTGTTCAGAATGAGCTGTAAGAACTTGGCTTTCCCATATAGTCAATGGTGATAAGGTCAATGGAGAGAAATGAAGCTAGGAATGCAGGTGGAGTGTTGAAGAAGTGAAGGAATTTGTGATGGTAAATAGTGTGGACAGAGAAGGTTTCATGCATAAAGTGGCATTTGAGCAAAGCCCTTCTGAGGTGAAGGATCTATCCTGAAGGTATCCCTGAAAAGAATGTTCCAGGCTAGTGAAGGGTAAGCGAGCAGGTCATGTGGTTCTTCTGGGCCTGGCATTTTCAAGTCACAGGAAGAAGTTCCAGGAAGTGCTAGCAGGCCCATGAAACTGGTGGGTGAGAGGGTAGGGTGGCAATTTGGAACCGATGAGATCTGAGATGAAATGGATCACAGGGAAGATAGAAGAGGGCTTTGTAGGGCCTTGGAAAACTATGCCTTTTCCTGAGAGAGATGGAGAGGTTTTGAGCTGAGACGTGCCATGATCCAACATGTGTCTTTTTTAAGGTCATGCAGTAGTTTATAGAGGAAATGGGAGATCAATCAGGAGATACTATCATCCTCCACGTGATGCTATCTTTGACCAAAATGTGAGAATGAGCTAGGGTCTCTAGGTATTGTAAAGGTAAAGCCGAAAGGATTAGGAAGATTGGTTATAAAATTAGAATGCCACGACAGCCTGACTTGATCTGTGGAAGGAATGGGAAGAACTCCTTAGCTGAGCTTGACTTCTAGACCATGTGTGTGAGGACCAGGGCAACTGCACCAGCTCCTCTCCATAGACCAGAATCTCTGCACGTCCTGGCCTCCAGTGTGAGATTTAAAAAAATCTAACCCGGAGGATACCAAGGTTTCATGGCCTAAGTTAGTCAGTGCTTCCTCTTTCTTCTCTCTGAACAGTCAGCTTATAAACTGCTTTGTTTATAAGAACACTTTTCTTACTCACTTATTTACTGAGTTGGAGACTCTTATAATGTTTGTAACTTTGATTTGATGTTCATCTTTGTTACTTTTTCATGTTTAAAGTTACATTTTCTGTGGAGTGACATCATCTTTTAAGGTACCTTGTAGACCATAATTCTCTCAGGAAAATCATTTTCCCCAATTTCAGGTGAGAACTTGTCTGCCACATAATTCTTCACAGATAGTCTAGGTAATCCTTGACAAATAACTATCCCCTCCCTAGTTTATCAATTGATAAGCCTGGGTTTATCTTAGATTTTTGCCTGTCAGTAACATAAACCTTTTTACTAATAGCCACAAGATATAGCCTTTGTATTAGTAAATCACAAACAGTACATATGGACATAACTGTCCATGTTTATGTATATTACATCTATTTATGCAAGTGACGTCTTTAGGTTGTGAACATTTAAGATGAGTCTCCATGAAGACTCTTCAGTTGGGGTCCCCTAACCCTTTCAATTTTATCAATACTAATTCTCCTCAGTGCTCTTGAAAATTCTGTCACCCTACAGTGAAGCTGGAACCAGAAGAGGTGCAGAAGTGAGCAGTCTTCTCCTCTGAGCTAATAGAGCTTTGAAACACTGGAATGTTTTCCTGACAAAACCTAGATGAAAGGTGATAATCCCCCCATCTCCCTTCCTCGCAACCCAGACTCAGATCTGTTTCTAGACAGTCACCACCAGTCTACACAGTGAAGTTCTTGATTCATTAGCTCACATAACTGATATATCTAGGGTAGTCTAACTTCAGGAACGCTTGTATGACATGATTAAGAATCTGTAGCTCTCCGTTTCTCAGTTTGCTTTTTGTTAGGTTCTTAGGCAGTAGCCCCAGGCTGACTGCCAGCAACTTCAGGCAAGGAGGAATGAAATACAGAGAATACATCTCATGATTTGGTTTATATCCACCATGCCTGGTGGAATACAACAAGCTCTTACTTAGGTCATACATGGTGGATTTGGCTCCAGGAAGTGACAGTAGAAAGGTGGTGGAAAATTAAAACTAGAATATTGCCAGTAGAATCAGGTGCTGGTGGTTCACACTTATAATCTTACCTACTCAGGAGGCTGAGATCTGAGGATCGTGGTTCAAAGCCAGCCTAGGCAGGAAAGTCCCTGAGACTCTTACCTCCAATTAACTACCAGAAAACTGGAAGTGGTGCTATGGCTCAAAGTGGTAGAGCACTAGCCTTGAGCAAAAGAGCTCATAGAAAGTGCCCAGGTCCTGAGTTCAAGCCACACGACTAACCAAAAAAAAAAAAAAAACACAAAACATCGCCAGTAGAAGAGATGGATGCTCGGATGACCTACACTCCAGCGACCATCTTTCTTCTCTTTTTTCTTCTTGGCAGATCAACCTCTGCCCTTGGAGCCAGAGTTCCATGTGCCCACTGCATTCCCCATTCCAGACAGAAAGTGTCTTTTCAAAAGTGAAACAATCAACTTATTTCTTAAGGAGTTTTAAGAAAAAAACTTCCTCTCCCACTCTTTGCTTGAATTTAAACTTTTATATTCCCCTCAGAAGTAATTTCTAATGTTCTTTCATCTGCAAATAAGGGCTGGTGTTGTCCTTGTCTGTATGTATTATTTATCATTCAATTCATGCTGCATCTCTGTTGATCAGCCCGTGGGTGTATGAATCGGAATTTAAATGAGAGTGTATGTGTATGGTCAAAGAAGTCTTTTAGGAATCAACTCCAGAAAGGGGTGGTGATGGTGGCAGCGTATCATGGTGATGTTGGAGGAGACAGAGACTGCTTGGGAGTAGCTCAACCTGCAGGAAGCATGAGGAGCTTCTCAGCTCTGAGGTTTCCAGGGAGGTGAATCTAGAACCACTGAGGACATTCCATGACCCTCCAGAAGCTCTTCTGCAGCTTCGATCCCACCCAGTTAAGAGCTTCCAGCTCTCATTCAGTGGCAGCGATATAAAGTAGAATGTTGCTGGGCACCGATGGCTCACAATCCTAGCTACTCAGGAGGCTGAGAGCTGAGGGATGTAGTTCAAATCTAGCAGGGCAGAAAAGCCTATGAGATTCGAATCTCCAACTAATCATCCAAAAATCTAGAAGTGGAGCTGTGGCTCAAGTGGTAGAGCAGTATCCTTGAATGGAAACAAGCTAAGGGACAGAGGCCAGGCCCTTAGTTCAAGCTCAACATCCAGCACATAAAATAGAAGGTTAGCTTAGCTTGCATCTCACAACTGGCAAAAAAAAAAACAAAACAAATCCACTCTCTTACTTCATAATTTATCATTTCCTTAAAAGGGAAAAGTGCCAGGAAAAGGAGCCAAGGTACAAATCCATTCATTCCTTTCTCTTCTTATTTGGGTATAGGTATTATAGCATATGTTGGTAGAAATTATAGATACTATTTGCAAAAAAAAAAAACAAAAAACAAAAAACAAAAAAAGGCTTTTCTGCATTGTAGCCAGCTGCTGGAAATGATAGCTCTTCTCTCCAGCAAAGGGCCTCTGTCCCCATGGCAACAGGCAAGCCCACAGATATTAGCTGCAGACAACACCCCAGGGACTTTATGCTCAGTCTGTGGACCCTGGCTTTGGTTTGTCCATCCTAGCCAGAAGATTTTGTTGGCTGCATCAGCAGTTAATAACTGGCCTTTGGAGTGGTGAGTTCGATGTAGAGCAGTCGGGGCTTCATTTTGATGAATCCCAGAGTGCACATTTCAAGGGCTTTCCACTCTTTGGATGCAATTTTAAACAAGTTTTGTTAAGAGACTAGATGCATTTAAAAAAGAATCAGATATCGGAAAAACATTCTTTTCTTTCTTTCTTTTTTTTTTTTTTTTGCCAACTCAAGCAGGCTAGGTTTGAATTCAGGATTCTCCTGTCTCAGCCTCCTGGATTATAGGAATATACTACTAAGCTCAACTTCCAAAGCTTTCTTTAAAGTTCCTTGCTGGTGGTGGGGGGCAGGGAGGTGTTATCTAGATTTCCACAAGGGATTTTATTTTTCTTTCCCCTTCTCTCTTTCCCCAACTATAGCATAGCAGCAGTGACACTGGAGAGACAAAGCCGGAACGTAATAAAGGCAGCACAGGACCGTGGACACTAAGGCCACATCATGTACACACAGTATTTCGTGCTGGTCGCTGTGGCCTCATACCCCAGAAGGGCCATCACACAATCATCATGCCTCCTGTGAATCTGGTGCAAGGAAACATCTCTAGCTGAAACAAGTCCTCAGGGGTTTGTGTGTTGTACAGGTCAGCAGACATGCTGTCCCTCTGTACTCCACCAGTACCTGGGCTGCAGGTGAATTATAGCTGGGAATATTATTCCACCCTCTCAGTCCCCCTCTTCCTTTTGAATTCTCCCCTCTTTCATGAGTACTTTTGGTAGAATACCTCTTTAATCACTAACTTCCTTGTTAGGTTTCTTCAGACCCAAAGCAGAACATCCTCCTCCAACGTTCCATCCTGAATCACTACCCAAAGGTAATATGCTGGTTTTCAGAACATTTGCTTAAAACTGGATGTGTGAAGTTTCTGTTCTCTCAGTGGAAGCCCTCTTCGGTACTTGAGCTATTGTCTGTTTTCTTCTCTTAGGAAGAGAGCTCACAGAAACCTGTTTTTTGTCCCAGCCAGCCATGTAACTTTTCTGCCTGTGCCTTCATCAAATGTGATTGAACGTGGTAGTCATGGAAAAGAAAGTTCAGACTCCACTGCTAAGACTATTTGGATTTGAGTTATAACTTGGCTACTTACTTGCTGTATGGCCTTGGCAAGGCACTTAACCTCTCTGTGCTTTCAATTGCTGCTTTTTCAAGTAGGGGCAATAGCCCCCATATCATAGTTTGTGAAAATTGAGTGAGTTTACTCATATAAAGTACTCAGTGCTTAGCACTGGGTAAGCTACCTATAAATGCAGCTAATATTATGAGGTAGTGATAACATAATGCCTGGCCGAACTCCAATTCTGGGAGGTTGCTTTTGGTCAGTCATGGGGCTTGAACTCAGGGCGCTATCCTTGAGCTTTTTCACTCAAGGCTAGTGCTCTACCACTTTGAGCCACAGTTCCACTTCTGATTTTGTGGTGGTTAATTGGAAATGAGTCTTATGGAATTTCCTTCCTGGGCTGGCTTTGAAACCAAATCCTCCGATCTTAGCTTCCTAAGTAGCTAGGATTACAGGTATGAGTCACCAGTGCCTAGCATCCAACATGACTTTTTTAATTTGCTGGTTAAGGGTTGAATTCAATATCCTCTAGCTTAACCACTTACGGCTAGCACTGTCACTTGAAGCATGCCTTCAGCTAGCTTTTTTTGCTGGTAAACTGGAGATGGAGCCCACCAATGAGTGAGTAGCAGAGTAATGATTGGAACCTGGCTCTGCCCTGTTGATATCACATCTTGCGCTACCCTAGGTGTGGTCAGACCATAGTAGAAATGGAGGTGGCCAAGGGTGAGATGGGGCAGTAAGTACTTAGCTATGGTAGTTGCAGGTAGCATCCTCACAGGATACTGTGTTTTCAACTTTTTCTACAGGAAATACTGTAGAACAGAACTGTAACAGATGTGCCACAATTTTTATAACAAAATTTATTTACTACTGTTCAGTGGTATTTCTGACAGTTTTTATGATTTTTTTCCCTCTGGGATTTTTAGAATTTACATTGGGACATTATAGACTAAATGATGAGAGTAAGTGGGCCTGACTTTCTCCCTATCCTGGGACTGACTAGAAAGCCAGTGGCTTACTTGTACCATTATTCATTATTAATCAGTGAATACTGATCAATGCCTTGTGCAGGTACAGGAATCATGTGTGGCCGTGTTGGATATAAAGTTTGATTTCTAGAAGCTCAAGGGACAATTAAAACAGAGTGTGGTATGCCTGGAATGGGAGGCAGTGTGTGTGTGTGTGTGTGTGTGTGTGTGTGTGTGTGTGTGTGTGTGTGTGTGTAGACAAGATTTAAAAAAAACATACAAGGAAGATGGTGACCAAGAATCAACTTTTAATATGATACGCACCAGTTACATTTCATGAAAAGTCTGGAATACTGTGTCATACCTTGAATAGTAAGTACAGTAGATACATCTGTATAGTAGTTAGACCATCTTTCTACTTCTGAGCAATGAAGGGAGCTAACAGAGGTGGAGGGGAGAAAAATCAAGATGGCTATCCATGCCCTCCTCCTGCAGGAATTTTCTACCTAGAGTCTCTCTCCCATGCTTCTCCTCTGCTTGGCCTTTGCAATGGTCAGTGTTAAGGCTCAGAGGGAATACACGCTACCAATATTTAACAGTTTGCTCAGGGACTACCTGGAGCCTGCTTATTCTCCAGGCAGGAGCTACCTTCATATCAGTCTCCAACTAGCGGAAATGGCTCTATCAAGTCATATTCTTTTCTCTCATGAAGTTCCTGAGGTACAGATGGACCGGAATATTAGTGGTGCAGAGGTGCCAGTCTGCAAAGGAGAAAGAAAGAAAGAAGCAGTCTCTTTGACTGGAGAGAAGCAGGAACACATCTGTGGGTAGAGGAAGGTCTGCCAATCCCACCAAGCTCAGGAAAAACAAACAAACAAAACAGAGCCCCTAGAGCTCAGACCAGTTGGTCATGAGCTGGTTGTCATTGGTGCCAGAAAGACCAGGAGATAGGATTGTCTCTTAGAACACTGGAAGTTGTGTGTATTGAGATTTGTACATGAGCTATGTGGTAATATGCATCAAGCTCTTCCCAGTGTGTTGGTTCAGTCTGTTCCCAAGGGATACTTAATTTCAGAATCCTCCCCGATGCCTGGATGGAGTGGTCAAAGTGGGAAACCCACAGTCCTTCCAAGACAGAGCTTGAACAAGCCTTATTTAAACAGTCTGAGTCTATAGCATACTATACCCATTGCTAGCACGTGTATTTTTAACCTTCTATATTGCCAAGTACAATATCTTGTACATAATAGGCAAGAAAGCAATCGCTGTTGAATTAGACTGCATGCTCTAATATTGTCAATAAACCCTGCATATTTTTGATGGGGATTTTTCAGATGAGCTGTTTTATCTCGCCCTATAGGGCTACCGAGTTCTCTGAATTTTGACTGCCTAACCGCATCCTGTTGTGCATTGGTACTTACAGCCAAGTGCTTGCAAAAGCAGTTAAGTAAGTCTAAAATGATAAAAAAATAAAAAAAGATTAGCCATGGTAACAATCTACAATTGCTTCTTGAGTAGGAGACCCATTGTTGCTATTGTTTGGAAATCTCCAGGATGAGCTTAGATTGTCCTATTGGAGAGTACAAAGAAAATAGATGCCATTAGCTCAGTGGTTGTCTCTGAAGTTCTGAGGTTCTGTCACTTTTGGCTGTTCTCTTCAAGGTAAGGAGAAGATGACCTTGCCTGTTTAAAGGGCAGTTTGCCCCAGTCAAAAAATGCTTATGAGTCAATCTGCTCTTCTGGAAGCCCAACATGGTTGTAAAGTGACTGTAGCAGAGAATAGTTCAGATCAAAGGACAGGATGTAATTGTGGGAGGGGGGACGGGAGGAGGATGAGGGGAAGGACTGGGTGTCTAGCTTTTAATTAATTCACAGGCCCAGTAAAAGCTTTTCTAAAGTTGCCCCTTAAAGGAGTTTTCACTATTATACGTCTCGGCTGGGAATTCCTGGGGGTGGGCACTGTCTTCCGAAAGGGCAGGGGAACCCTGCTTCCGCTTTCCTATGCTCTTCCCCAGTCCCTCCTCCAACTCACCAAGACTGATGACCTATTTAGGCCTTAAAGTCAATGGAACTGTATAAGCTTCCCATTTAAACTTAGTGGGCCTATCTAAGTGTCTCCATTGGTAAATCCTTCCTTCACATAGGCCACTTAAAATGTAAAAACTGTGGGTACAGGTAAGATGTGTGACATCAAGAGACAGAGCAGACATATCTCCCCAGGAAAATGGCACAAAAGCATTGGACCTTCCTGAGAGGCAGAGCACACTGTGGGAGTGTAGCTAACTGTCTAAGAAATACCTTGCTCTTCTTCAGGGTTCTGAGGTTAAGAGCAATCAGACAAATTTAATGGAAAGAAATTTGAAGAGCTCAATGACAAGAATTCTTCTAAAGCCATTTTGCAACCAGCTTGATTTGCTGTATCCCTTTTGGACCACTCCCCCTGCTGGTACTTGTTGTGGATTATTTGTTCATTAAGGCAATAAGGTTGGTCCCCAGAGGTTCTTACTAGTTATGTTCAAATAATTAAGATTAGACACATATACACAGGGGCATTTGCTTTAGGACGTGGCATGGTTTATGTAGTTAGAAGGCAGAAGCAGTAACAGGAGAGAAATACAAGCACCCACACTTCTATCCAGCAAGGTTTGTGAAGGGATTTTCTCTGATAAAGACTTTGTTTGGCAAGATCTTCCATAGACCAGATTATTAGATTCAGAAACCAGATAATTCACTTTTACTTTACAAATGTCTTATATGTTCTATTCTATATATTCTCTCTGTCTCTGACTCTCTCTGTATGTGTGTGTGTGTGTGTGTGTGTGTGTGTGTGTGCACATGCACGCATGTGTAATAGGACTTGAATTCATTTACTTGGGTGCTGTCCCTGATCTTTGATGCACAAACCTAGTGCTCTACCACTATGAGCGTAGGCTCCACTTTTTCAATGGTTAATTGGAGAAGGAGACTTCCCTGCTCTGGCTGGCTTCAAACTGCAATCCTCAGATCTCAGCTTCCAAATAGATAACCATCATGAACCCACCAGCACTTGGCTTCTCTATATAATCTTAACATCATTAAGATAAACAAGACATTATGGAAAAATTTTAGGGTTAGCAAAGCACAGAGAATTACAATACTTAAAATGAAGTGTGAACTTGTCTTTACAGAAGAGGCCTGGTTAGGAGTCTTATGGGCAAACCTGCTTCCTCAGTGTCCTGATCCTCCCTCTGGAAGGCAGGATTGTAGGCAGGAGGAGAATTTGACCACAGCGGTGGCTCTTTGCTCTCTCACTCACCTTCTCTCTGTTATTTAGTAATTAGCATGGTGGATCCAGTATGCCCTTGGCACTACTCTCTTCCAACTTCTTCTCTCTTCTATGTAACCAAGTGGGTTTGAGGAGTCCAAAGACACTGTCTCTATCCACCTATTATCTTGGAATAATTCTAAGAAGATGTCACTATCATAATGATTTGACACAATATGAAACCTAGTGGACCCAGTGATTTGGAGAAGACTGGTTCCTGGCCTCCAGAGAACAGGCCTATTTAAAATCAGGCATGCATACATTCAACAAATAGGTGTTAGGCACACACTAGGCAGTGAGATTTTAATTTAGGTCTTCTTACCTAATTTCCATGTTCCTCAGGTGTGTGTGTGTGTGTGTGTGTGTGTGTGTGTGTGTGTGTGTGATCCTGCCTTACCCTACCAATCTAATCATTACTCCCCCAGAAGCCAGGCTCAAGTTGTTTTTGCTGAGTAAGACATAGGGAACAGTCCCTCAGCAGGCAGTCTCCTACTTGTAATGCTCACTTTCCCCCCTCATCGCCATACCAGCTGGTGTTGTACGGTGCTGTGTGGTGTGGTGCATGCAGTAGGTCTCTGATAACTGTTTGGCTCATTGATGGATCTGTGAAGCCATTCTCTGAGAGCAGCTAGGAAATCATTGATAAAGAGTATTTTGAGCAACAGAAAAGGGACATTTTGAGAGCCAAAAAAATCGAGGGCAGTTCTGCTTTGATTTTGGGGGGGGGACTGAAGTTGATTTTTCAAAGCTGCCAGAAATATGGAAGCATTTTTGCTGGCTGGAAGTTGTTCGTGAAAGCACGAACAAGCATGTTTCATTTTTCTCCAGGCCACTTCATAACATCCTGGAAACTCTCCTTGGCTCTGAGTCTTGCTGTGTGTGTTCTGTGGCCTCCTGTTCTAACCTCACCAGTCCCTTCTGTCAGCCTGCCCTGTCCCCAGATGGAAATAAACTTCATTACTTTTCTTTAATCTTCTCCTTTTTTTTTCATTCCTGCCTAGAATTCATTACCATTCTTTCTCTCTTTTCCAACAAAGGCCCAAATCTCACCAGCATCCCAATGATCTTCCTCCAAAGTATTTTGGAGACATTCTGCACTCTTCTGGGCAGAGCAGACAGCAGATAGTTAATAGGAAGGTCCGCACCCTTTGGGTGTGCTGTCCCTCTGTAAACATCCATGTGCACAGGATGTCCAGGCCTTTGGGTCAAGTCATAGTCAAGCCTGTCTTTCCCCTGTGCTCTTTCTCATTCTGTCTTTGCTTTTGTCTGTAAATAAAATAATCGCTTTACAGAGCTGTTTGCTCTTTCTCAATGGGAATCTAAAAAATTCTGCTTTACAGAGCCATTTAGAAGAATAAACAAGAGAGTTTACCCACAAGCATTTTGGCAGCTCTAAAATCCCATGTACTAGAACCAGGTAAGTTGAGGAGGTGAGTAGGGCTGGGGGAGATTGGGGGAGAATGACGGAAGGGGTGACACTGATCAAGATGCATCATGCTCATAAAGCCCCTCATGTGGCTACTTAAACATAATAATAAAAATAAAATCCCATGTGAACAGAGTTGGTATTATTTTCATCATCTGGCATAATGCCCAGTATGTCAGGTGCTTGGTACATTTTTTGTTGTTGTAAGTGAATGAAATGAAAAAATATATATAGTGTCAGTACTTCACTGAAAATCAGATTGTAAAGAGGCACTGCACACTCATGAAAAGCCCCCAAAACATAAAATAACAAGCTTCGCTCATCAGGATATCCTGGTTGGATAACAGTAATTATCCAGAACATAATTGATCCGCCATGTTAAAACAGATAGAAAAAAACGTCCTCAAATACAAGTACCCAAAAAATGTCCCTAAATACAAGCATCAAAATGCACGCCCCTTCCTCACAAAGAACTGACCCACAGTATCCATTTTATTCTTAGGATTCTATTCCTTCTCTAACCAACCTGTGGCTCCAGGCTGGGAAGATGGGAGCATCTTGTTGAAGGGAATGCTATCAATGCAATACATCGCAGAATTAAAGTTAGTGATTTTAATTGTGATCCCTTGTGATCAAGTAACATCCAAAATAGACTCCATATCTTCAGAAATCATTTGTTAATGTATCTGGGGAATGTTGAAGAGACATCCAGACCCTTACAATGGTATTGCCAGTGATCGTAAAAATGCAGGTGACACGTAGCAAGAGTGGTAGCTGACAGGGCAGGAGGCTGTCTAGCATCAGTGCATGGGGAAGTGCATGGTGGGGGAAGTGGGGAGCAAGATCAAGCTGGGGCTTTTTATAGTGACCCCCTCCTTCCAGAGAACAGGATTTGAGCCATGGCAGCAGCTTGGTAACAGGTGTCTTTCTCTCCTGGGTGCTTGGGAATATTTTAAGAGCCTTATTTGTATTAATATATTAAGACTTTCACAACCATCCAACCTGGTAGTGTTGCTATCTTCATCATTTTACAGATGAGGAAACTGAGACCCGGAGGGGCCATGTAACCTGCCTAAAGACACTCAGAAATCACAGAACTAATTGCCTTCCCAATAAATTTATTTTCTTTTTTTTTTGGTGGGGGTCCGGTCATGGGGCCTGAACTCTGGGCCTGGGCACTGTCCCTCAGCTCTTCAGCTCAAGGCTAGCG
>NW_012267373.1:5300792-5326614 GCF_000151885.1 Dipodomys ordii | reverse complement strand
AAAAGCCAGAAGTGGTGCTGTGGCTCAAGTGGTAGAGCGCTAGCCTTGAGCTGAAGAGCTGAGGGACAGCGCCCAGGCCCAGAGTTCAGGCCCCACCGGACCCTCCCCCCGCCCCCCAAAAAAACACCCATTGCAACAATGAAATGTACAAGATGTATAGGGGGGAGTGGGGAGAATAGTTGTGGAGCTAGGAAGGCAGGGATGGTAAGGGAAAAAACAAAGGAGGAGGCAGCAATGCTTGATAAGAAATGTACTCATTACCTTGCTCATGTAAATGTAACCCCTCTATACAGTATTTTCACAATAAAAAACTTACTAATAAAAGAACCTAAAAACAAAAAAACACCTTGAAACAAAGATGTTGCTTATTGAATTGTCTGCATGATGTGTTTGAAGAGACTATGATTGAGAGCAGAGGTGTGTATATCATTATGATTTCACAGCACTTTACTTCAAGGCTGTGTGTGTGTTGTGATATGATCGATGGTGTTTTTCTTCTGTACAGTCCTAACCAAGAGACTTCCCTTATAGTTGGATGTTCTGCCAGGACTGAGCTGGGTGGAGTGGCCAATGATTAGGGGCCAGACTTGATGTTTCATTACTACATGGTGTCCATGTACTCCAGTGACTTCCAGACATCCTCTGACCTAACCATCCCACCCATGTCTGCTGCTAGTTCCAAAAGGAACAACTCCAGTCCTGTCTGAGCCTATCAGCAAAGGCCTTACTAGGATGCAAGCCTATGCAAATGAGCAGGGCAATCCTTCAATGAGAAGTGCTCTGTGATAAGCTACTTGGGTTCTAGTGGTTTGTGTTCGGCAAATACATATTTGATGTAAATTTTGAAATGCAAATTTTGCAGAGAGAGAGAGAAAAAATTTTGTTTTGAAAGGAGAGAAAGAAAACAAAAGTCCTCCTGTAAATCTGTGGCTTGACAAGCTTCAGTGTAAGACTTGGCTTTGGCTCTGTTTTCATTTCCAGTGGGTCTGCTTAGAGTTGGCACACAAATTCCATGTGTGGATGGTGTGGGAGTTGAGAAAGTTGCATTGCTAGTTCTCTTTAAAAAAATCAACAGCGGAATCCTTATGAGAGCAGTGTAGGCTTTGGTATGTGCCACACACAGCTCTTTAACTGCATAATTAGGGTGTTCTCCATGATAAAACAGTCCCCTTTCTTGCCAGAATTGATGCTTCTCCTCCACAGGCCCCTCCCAGAGGCAGCTGACTGACAGCTGTTTTGCTGTCTTACTGGACTCCTGTAATTTCACTGTCAACAGAACATCCACACCCTGACCATAAGGTTTCTAAAGTGAAGCTTGGAGATTGTGTCTCCCTGCTCTGAAGTCTCTATCCATATAGGCTTCCTGGCTCTTCTGAATCCACTGTGGCCTGCTCAGTGGTCTATAGTGCAGTTCCTTTGTGAGCTCCCTTGGTATGAAGACCTTCCATACTACTGTGGTCTTCTATCTGGGACATTCGCTTCATGGAGCTTAGTAGACTCTCTCTCTCTGTGTGTGTGTGTGTGTGTGTGTGTGTGTGTGTGTGTGTGTGTCTTGCCAGATTGAACCCAGGGCCTCAATTCATGCTAAGCAAGCACTCGCCCTCTGAGCACTAGCCCAGAATCACTAGCACCAGCCCCAGAATCAGCATTTTCACAAGTTCCTCCAGATGACCTGTGTGCGTGCTGAAGTCTGAGTGGCACTGGAGTGTGAGCTTTTGTATGGCTCACAGAGTCATCTGGATGTCTATGTTCAGTCTCAAGCAAGCTCCCAGCCATCCATCCAGCGACACTGCCCTCTCTACCAATAACACATCTAGAAAGCAGAGGAGTAAATGTGAGCCCGCCCTGTGGTTCACAGATAAAATCCCTGTGCATCATGGTTTTGACCCTTAGGAAAGCAACTTAACCACAAGGGGAGTGGCACAGGGCAGTGAAGCTCCTGCAGTGACTCCTTGTGGTTGTTGTGTTGATGGTGCTATCAGTATCAATAGAACAGGAAAACAACAACAATTAACGTCTGATTTTAGTTTTGGCAAAAAGACGCTGAGACAGATCACTGCGTGTGAAGGTAGGTACTCTACCTCACTTTACATAGGTGACCTAAAATCTCAAAAAAAATCCTACAAAAAGCCAAGGATGGTGGTGTGTGGCTATAAAATTCTAGCACTTTGGAGGCTGAGCCAGGTGAATTGTGAGTTCAAGGCCAAACTGGGTCTCCTAGTGACATCTTGGTTTTTGTTTTTGTTTCTTTTAATCAATCACTAGAAATGCATACCTAGAAGATAGTTACGAAACCATTCCTCAAGTACGTATTTAAAGTGTTCTTTTCAGATCCTTATTGGTATAATTGATTCCTTGCTCTCCTTTGCTCCCCTCACCCAGAGTACTTCCAAAGTTATAAAGTTTTATTTAGAAATGCTTTCCAGTACACTCTGCCCTCTACTTTTCCTGGGCCATCCCAATAGCACAAGATTTTACAGCATCTGATTGCAACAGTTATATGACTTTTTTCTCTTCAAAATACATCTCTGAAGCTATCTTTAACATTTCTTTAGCTGCACAGAGTTTCTTAGGATGATGTTTATCAGGCGCCTTCTCCACTCCAAAACTGCAGTGACATTCTCTCTAAATGTCTCTCTCGGCTCTGGTGACCTGACTCCTGTCACCTTGACAAAGTTCCCTTTTAAACCCAAGATATTAGGAGTATTGACTTCTGCCTCCCTATCATCTCTCAGTCAAGAGAAAGGTGCTTCCTATTTAAGGCTTGACAGAGTTTGGTGCCTTTTCTCAACTACTTCATTTGGAACAAAAAGGTCACTGCTTGGGGGTGTAAATAGGAGACTGAAATCACTGAATGCTTTCACTTGTTAGAATAAAAAATGTAGGAATCTTAAAAAGCTAGTAATTACTTCTGGAAGTGTGACCTTACTTTAAAAATTCTAAATGTAATCCTTTTTTTAAAAAAATCAGAGAAGTACAGCAATAGGCAACTTTATAGTCTTTCTGAACATTACTGATTGTGGGGCTTGAATTCACTTAGCTTTTTCATTCAAGGCTACCTGTTCTACCATGTGCCATACCTCCACATCTAGATTTTTGCTTATTAATTAGAACTGAGAGCTTCTTGGCTTTGTCTGCCTGGACTGACTTTTAACCAGGATCCTCAGCTCTCAGCCTCCTGAGTAGTTAATATTATAGACGTGAGTCTGTAGAGCCAGCTGAAAGTTTTTTTTTTAAAGAATATTTAATGGGGGGAGGGAGACTGAAAATTCTCATATGAACAAGGTCATTTTTATTTTGCATACTCGGAGTATTTCTAGCAGTATGGTGTTCAGTCTCACCCACTTACTGTTCCTCCCACCTTAGACCCCTCACATCTAATCATTCCTTCAACCTTTTCCTCTGTGCCACTGCATGATCCAATCCTTCTCATCCTCCAGTCTTCAAGAAAAGTGCTACTTCCTCCCTGAAGGCCTCCCTGACATACACAGTCCTCTCTTATTCCTCTTAAAAACAAAGTTTTATTCCCTTGCAACAATACTCCCCAGCTAAGTGCAGTTATTCTGCACTGGTCTTATGTGACTGAGACACTAAATTCATAAATTTCTGCCTCTCATTCAGCTATTAAGCCATAAAATGTATATTGAAAACAGTAAGAAACATCTAGAAAAGTTTGAAGTGCTGCATTAATCTTATTTATTTATTTTATGGTTCCTTTGGCCAACCAAGGCCTCATGCATGCTGTGCAAACACTTCCATTGAGCTATAGTCCCTGCTCCTAGGTTTCCTTTGTGGAATGGATTTGCCATGCCAGAAATTGCTATGGGAACTAGTTACATAAATAATGGTTGGTGCTATGCACCTTGGAACCCGAGCCTCCCATTCCAGCTGGGATGTAAGGATACCAACATTGACACACTGAAAGCCAGGTCCAGCCAGCTCCTCATCATGCACCAGGTGGTGTAAACACTGTAGCATGAGGAGCACTATGTGCCTTCCTATGCAGAGACTTCCCTCTGCGTCTCACCTGCCATGCTGAGTTCTGACTATGTGGCTGCTTCTCACAGCACCCTCATACCAAAGGCTCCTTAGTTACGGCAGCAGGACCACTCTGCTATCCTGAAGGATGCTGCCTGTCTTCTAAAGGAACATCTAAGATTCCCACAATTGAAATTTTTTTGTTGTTTGGGCTTTTTTTTTTCTAACTGTATTTCTCTTTTGTCTTTTCTTTTTTGGTACTGGGAATCAAACCCAGAAGACTGCACTTGGTAGGCAAGTACTTTGTCACTGAGCTACATCCCAGCCTGAATTTTTTTTTTTGGGGTCCGGTCATGGGGCCTGAACTCTGGGCCTGGGCTCTGTCCCTCAGCTCTTCAGCTCTACCACTTGAGCCACAGCACCACTTCCGGCTTTTTTCTGTTTGCTTATGTGGTGCTGAGGAATTGAACCCAGGGCCTCGAGCATGCAAGGCAAGCGCTCTACCACTGAGCCACCTTCCCAGCCCCAGCCTGAAATTTTTTTAAGGCCAGCTAGTCAATATTTAAAACTGGGACCCAAATGAGTAAAGACCTATCTAACTCTTCCTCTGGCAAGATGAGAAGCAGGAAAAAACAAAAAACAAACCTGTAGCTTTATTTACATAGATTCCAAACGGTGTCAGAAAAGATTCTGTTCCTTCTTGGGTTTGGATTTAATAGAGGATGAGGAGAAATCAAAGGTGGATGTGCTGAGCCAGGCACAGGGAGCTCATGCTGGTAATCTTAGCTACTCAGGACGCTGAGATCCAGCCAGGGCGGAAAAGTCTGTGTGACTCTTATCTCCAATTACCCACCAAAAATCTAGAAGTGCAGCTGTGGCTCAAGTGATAGAACACTAGCTTTGAGCAAAAAAAAAAATGCTCAGGGACAGTGACTGGCATGCATGCCCGTGCCCACATGTGTGTTCACAGATAGAGAGAGAGAGAGAGAGGGAAGGAAGGAAGGAAGGAAGGAAGGAAGGAAGGAAGGAAGGCAGGCAGGAAGGAAGATGGAAGTCCTGGAGTAGGCAGATTGAACACCAGGGAGGTACTCACATAGATGAGTTTACCACAACACGCACTACTGGGAAGCAAGGCTGGGTGAGGAGAGGGGAGCTGAGCAGAACGTCAGGACCTCTGTGGCCAGTTGTGAAAGACTGTGTGCTCCCCTACCACGGATGATCTCCACCCACCCCCAGAAAAGACCTATCACTGTCTGAGTCTGTCACCTTAGCAGGAAGATCTACTTGCCAGCTTTCCTTGTAATGAAAAGCAGACCAAATGGCCTCGTGTCTCTATGATGAGTACATGTGTTGGGCTATCAGTCTTATTTGCTTACCATTCTTCAAGTTCACACAATAGGCACCTTGTCAGTGCCCCTGGCTGCTTGCTCATCACACTACCCTAGTGCTTGTATGTGAACTCACTAACCAGCTTCTTGTTCGCTAGTGCAATAGCTACTGTTTTCTAGGAACAGTTCTAGGCCCGGGGTAAAACTATGCTTGTCCACACAGAGAAGAATGCATACAGCAGGCATTATAGACCAGAACGTGTCCACAAATAACTATGTATTAACAGAAGAGACTGTCATGTATTACTTCTTCCATAGAGAAGACTAATTTTTAATCTAAACTAGAAGCTCATTATTAGAGATGCAGTGGCACGTCCATTTTAAATTCCATTTAAAGAAGATCACATTAACAATGTGATCTGTGTATAAATCCAATAATTCTGAAAATGTTATTTTTCCCTCCATAGAAAATGATGTCAGCCTCAAATCTGATATGGGTAGCTTTGAAAGTGATGTGCACTGGTCCTTCTGACCCTTTCCACTAGTCTATGCCTGGGTAACTATGCCACAGAACAGTAACCAGGCTAGATGTGATTACATGACAGTCTATGCCCCATAAAATGGTGCATGAATTGATGAAAGGTGCCCACCTTGGGTACAGGAGCAGATTAAGTTGACCATGCAGCTAGAGTTGTAAGAGCAAACTTTTTGTGTTTGTTTCTTACTGAAAATGGTGGAAGAGAAGGCTGGATTCTTCATCACAAAAGACCACGCCCCCCCTCCCCTTCCTGGCTACTGTGTGCAAAAATGAAACTCACTGGCAATACGTTCAGAAGCTCTCAGAACTGACAGAAAGGTTGCAGAAATAAGCATGAAAATGAGCTACTGAGAAAGGCTGGGCAGGGGAGCCCATGAGGGTCACGTCTCAGGAGCAATGGGGCCAGCACATTACTATGGATGCTGCTGCTCCAGTGTTCTCCGCAGCAGCACTGTCATCACCATGACAACCACAAGTCATGTCTGTGTTGCTCCTTCCGAAGTACCAATCCAGAATATTCAGTCATTGAAGCCGAGATCATGTATCCACACTGTGCCTTCCCTGGAAGGGGAGGGGGTGTGTGTGGAAGAAAGAATCATTTGACAACTTGTAGCTCTGAGGGTAAGAAACCTTCCTTCCAGCAAGATGCATTGTCTGGGAGCTTTTAGTACCTTTTAAGACTCTGCTTGCCTAAACTCCCCCATCCTATGCTCCTGGCCTGGGATAAGAATCTGTGGAAGGTTAAAAACTCCTGCAGTTTACCTGGCCTTCTGTGTAGGAAAATGGACAAGTTAGACTTCTGAACAAAATGGCAGACATGGTAAACCTCTATTGGAGGTTTTATCTGTAAGAATGAAAATTGGCCAATTATGTAGCTGCACTGGGGACTGGGGAAGAGCAAATATGGAGGAGAAGTATGTCTAATGGAATCCTAATGAACAGAAGGACTCAGATGCATAAATTTGAGTACGGTGGGACTATAGTTAATGGTGATATTTATGGAGCAATTTTTTTATGTTCTAAGGAATTGTTTCTGTTTTTTTTGTTTGAAATTAGGTTCATTGCATTTTTCTTTTTACAACAACTCTAGGAAACCTGAATGGAAATGATTCCATTTTTGGAGGAAGAAGCCTACAGTAATTAAGGAATGTGGCCAAATGTCTCATAGCTAGCAAGTGAGGGACATGGTATGGATCCGAGCCCTCCCCTACATGTCATTCTACTGCCTCAGTGTACACCACTGCCACCTGTCCTTCTGTTCCACTACCCTCAAACTTCACACAAGATATCCATCAGAAGCCTGCAGAGATCATGCTTTCCCGTGTTCAAATCTCATCTCCCACAGAACGGGTTATGGTTGGCCAGTTGGGTTTTGGGTCCAGTAGAGGACATGGGTGAGGGCAGGGACTTTAGCATCAGGGCAATCATTGGCAGGGTTGGAGGGTTGTTGGAGCCAGACAATTGTCAACTACAAACTTCAACTTTGCCTCCTGCATGACTTTTCCTCCCCTTTCTTACTTTACAGTAGATTAGAAATAAATTTCATTTCCAAAGATAGTGCCTAATACATTCCATGCATCGGAGAATATCGATTGCTCTCTCCTCTGTTACTGAGCTTTCTTCTTCTTTTCTTATTCTTTTCCTGTTTCAGTCCGTGCTTTGCAAACAGGAGTTACCCTGGGATATTTAGGTAGATAGATGAATCATAGGTTGAAGAAAAAAGAAAAAGAAGACTACCAAACTGGCCAACATGGTGGCCACACTACACACGACTGTTCAAGTTTAATTACTTGAAGTTAAGTAAAATGACAAGCTCTGTTTCTTTATCATGCTAGCCATAAGTTCTGTGCTCAATAGTACAATATAGTTCTATATTATAGAGTACTTTAGATTATTTCCCCATTTGACGATTGTGTACAGTGCTGCCTCTGAAGGTTCCAACAATGGCATGAAATGTCTCTAAATGACAAGCTTCCCAGAGGAAGTGGCTGGATGACCTAGAATGACCCTCCGGCTCCCAGGAGCTATAGGTCTCAGCTTTCTTTCCCACAGCTCTGCTTCCTGTGGATTACTTCCTGACTAGTTCCCATGTTTTCTCAAGAGCAGTAGTTGCATCATATAAACTTGACTTATTTCTTGGTTAGCCTATAAAAGCTATACAACTATAATAGAAATTTCTTGGGCTAGAGGACATGTATTGCTGATACAAAAAAATATTTTATGTACTTGCTTAATGAGAAATGCTACTGAATGAATATACCGACAGGAAATGCTATTAGCAAGATAAAATGATTAGATACAGAAGTGTTTTAAGATTCCCCAAACCATGTTCTCATGGTCTTTATGGTGGGGTCATTTCCTGTTTCTCCTCTGTTCATAACTGTTGAGAAAAGACAGAATATTCTTGATAGAAGCTGCTTTAAATATTTAAGATGATTCTGTCCCCATGAACAGAAGTTGTTTCCCTGCAGTGGCAACCCACAAATTTGGATTCTGCAGCCTCTTGGATCTGTTGGGAAGGAAAGTGGGTCATGATCCGGTCTGAAAGGACCACAGCTGCCACATTATAGTAGATTCTGTTGGAGAGTGGGAAGGAAAAAGTCACATTTTCTAAGTGGCTAGGTGATGAGGAAGAGATCTTTCTTCCCCTAACCCGCAAGACTAGTGAGAGTTCTTGTGAATGTGAGAACGGCTCATCTCTCCTTGGCAGTGTGAAGGGAGGTAGCAAGATCTCCCCACAGGTGACCTTCATCAGAGAGATTGTGGTCCACAATGGAAAACTCCAGCACCCCAAATATTCTTATGCCTAAGACAGGTATAGTATGGGCCCAGTCTTCAGCCTAAAGGGGACCAGAGAAGCTAAGGCAATGTGGTCATGGGGGCTGTAGCCTGACCTAAACCAGGAGTCCTGCAGAAATAATCATGATGTAGTAGCCTACCAGTTCAAAGGAAAGATGCCCTTGGTCACATGGAGCTTGATTCAAAGGATTCTAAAAATAGATCACATTTTCTGTGCACCTGAGCTTAAGAGCTAAACATCTTGGTGGCTGCAGTTGAATATGCAAAGTGGTGACATAAAATCTGAGGCCAGTTAAGGGCAGTGTCCGTGTGACCTGCCTGGGACACTGATGACTCTCTAGTCCTGATACCAAGGACTGAAGAACTGCTTTTCACACTCTGAACTTTTGGCATGCGTATTCTTGGAGTGGGATGGGGGGTGTCTTTTTGTAGAGGAGCCTCATCAATGGACAGTCCCACTGAGTGTAAGAGTAAACCAGTAAGCCCGGTCTGGTTCTGCCAAAGCCTCTGTTAAGAAACCATTTTGACTCAGCACTTGATTTAATTACGTTACATGTGGATTTGGCAACAAGCTAGAATTGCAATTTTTATTAGTCCCTTAAAAATGATTAGTCTTAGATGAATATGGTTGACATAGATTGCATACAACTATAAAAAACAGAGCAATAAGACCAGTTGAAATTGTTTGGAGAACGGAAGAAGAGGGGAAAGGAGACTAACAGAAGGAGTGAGATTGTTTGGAACATATTGTAAATGTGTGGAAAGGTAATAATGGACTCCCCCTTGTAAAAAATAAAATAAAATGGATCTCTTATTAATTCCCCCCCCCCAAATCCAAGTACAAGCTTTCTGTAAAGTAACTGACAGGCTAGATTGATTCTCCACGTCTTTTCAGAAGCACTCATAGTTGTGGATGCCCAGAGCTTTGGGCTGCTAGGACAGAGGCTCTTTTTTACATGTCCACAGTGTGCTGCTTGCTTCTTTCCTGAGCTGTTCATTCCATTTAATTAAAACTCCAATGAACTGCACAAACTTGAGGGAAAAAAATGTTAAGAGCCAGTACTCCACAAATGCGCAGAGAAAGAGGACATTTCCAGTGAAAATAGCGTCATGCTTTAAAAAGATCCAGTGAAGAGAAGTCATTTGAAGGGTATACATACAGAATGTTTATGATTGGTGAGGCAGAAGGTTTGGCAGTGGCTACAAAGGCTTACTTTGCTGAAGAAATCCAAAGGAGGAAACACAGAGCACCACACTCAGGATGGCGTAGAAAGGGGACAAATGCAGCATGCTCATCAACAAAGCTATACTAACAGGGCACTCACCCCAGGAAAACACCGCGGGCTACACACACATTTTGGGTCTCGGTGTGGCCTATTGGAAGGTATTGTTTGTGAGATTCCCTGGCTGGCCTGGCTGGAAGGCCGCCCTCTGCTGGTGGGAATCGCGAGGTGCCACGCGGGGATCACGGGAGACCCCACCCTCGGGAGGAACGCGGGGATCGGCGCGTGTGAACTGAGGTGCAAATTGATTGATCCAAATAGATGCAGGTGGTGAAAGGCAAAGGGTCCAGCTGCTGTCCTTTGATGCCAGGAGAAGACAAAGAGGTTCTAACGATGGAAAGGGCAGCTCTTCCCAGGAACGAAACAACTTCCCCGCTTCACCAGGGAGGGACAAGCCTCCCCCCCCCCCCCGAACGAGCGGATACCGCAGGAGACGGGGCGAGATGGCGGCCGGCTCCTCCCTTCTCTGCGGCAGCATCTCAATCAATAATGCAGGGGCGCTGCGGCAAAGCCGCAACCCCGAGGCGCAACCTTGCCCCGTTGCGCCATCTAGCGTCCATCGGCGTCCCCTGCAGGCTGCAACTGGAAGATCAGGAAACTGCCTGGGTAGCACAAAGCCTTCCATTTCGCTTGAAAGGACAAAGGGAAAAAATAAATGGAGCGGTTTTTGTTTCCTGTATCTTTTTTATTTTTTGCCTTTCAGATTAATTTTAAGGCAAGGAACACTGAGTGCCGGTCGCGTACAATGAATACAGATTTATCAAGCGCTGTGTCGGTCCTTTTGTATCAAGCTATGAAGTCTTAGCCTTTACTTCCACAGGCAGGATCTAGTCCCAATCAAAACAAAAAATCATATCATAGATGCCCAGTTAAATTTCAAGTTCACAATGGAGATTTTTTTAAAAAGAAAAATATAAGTGCTTCCTGTAGGTACTAAACACTTAACTGGACATCCTATCATAACCAGATTTTTCTTAGCCAAGCCTGGCAACCCTCCCACAGGTTTTGAAAGGGTTGGTGGCAGAGCCAGGCTTGCTTGAGGGGATTTGGAGAAACCATTTATGCAATCTTCTCACTAGGTGGTTCTCTTGGGAGAACAGCATGACAAAGGCTGGGGGCTCCCTACTTTGCTCAGCTGAACTGAGAGCCTGGGCAGTGGGGTGGGGGAGGAGGGGGAGAAGGGCACAAAGTGATGTCCCCTTGAGAGCCTGTCTCTACTTTTATGTGATCCAGTCCCATTAGGGGAAAAAAAATAACAAGAAAAGCTAGCCTCTTACCAGCTGGGTTTTATCTCATACACAAGGAGGAGTGAATAAGAGGTTTTGTGTAGGAGAGTAACATGACCAAATGCAAGTTTAAAAACAGACAAATCAGATAACAGCATTGGGGATGGATTGGAGGAATTAACAAGTCTGAAGGCAGACAGACCTAGAGCAGGCTGTGGGAGGCCAGAGACCTCATAAAAGTGGCTGGGGCTTGGATGGGAATTGGGTCTTCTGATTGCAAACCCAGCAAGGGGCCTGGTCCACCTAAGTGGATTATGGTGCACACGTGCAACTATTTTAGAAATCAGGAATAGCACGCCACATTATGTGTTCTTTCCCTTCGCTGAAACACTAGCTCCACCCACACTTGGAAATACTGAAAATACTTTGTCCTCCTTTTCTCTCTCCCTTCCTCCTTTTCATCTGGTCCTCCTCAGTGCCTGCATCTAATTAGCTCAGACCTCTTTTCTATGAGGAACTCTCTGCAAACCAGATGAACAGGACCAAGTGGCAAAGTGAATTATATCTGTCTTAAGTATTTGGCCTTGTTTTTCTTGGGCCACAGCCTAACTTTTTTTTTTATGCCCTTGGAATGAGGGCACCTGCTTCTTTTCAAGAGAATCTGATCCAAGATCCACACAGATGGTAGGGCAGGGCATTTGGTGGTTGTCAGAGATTTCTCGTTTTTGGACCTTGTTCACGAAAAGCCAAACAGAGCTTAGTAACTCTTGCACCCTGCCTTCCCGGTGGAGGAGGGTATTGGCAACAAGTGAGGCTCTCAGGGAATGCACAGGTGTTGGTTAACAAGGCTGAGTACAGGTTAGAGGAAAAAGAGAACCAACCTACTCTCATGATTCCAATTGTGTGGAGAGCTTGCTTGGTAAATGGGTAGGATTCACTTAACAGAAGAACACATGGGAGAAAGATGATGTGTATAGTAAAAAGCAAGAGCAAACAGGACACAGTGATAGAATACTTGTATGTACATTATTAGAGATGTGCCTCTTTCCATGAAAGATGTGCACTGGACTAGGAGCCCTCTCCTCAGTCTTCAGCTCTCAACTCTTCACTTCTCAGAAGTGTCCTCTCTGCCTCCAGTCTAACTTCGCTCCCATCTGTCATTCTCTCTTAGGAGGGTTGTGCTCTATGATTAGTCTTTATTCAGTTTTTAATGATGGATATTTGGTGTGTTTATGTCTTCAGGGTCTGCTCTCCCAGCAGATTACATACCTCTACAGGGCAGGGATTAAGTGTGTTTTATTGACCAAGTACAATGACTTAGCTTCAACTTTTTAATCTGTTAAATGAGGATGGTAATACTGCTTTTGCCTACCTCACTGAGCTGTGAAATTAGAAACGATAATACATGGGCAACCTCCTTGTAAATCATAAAATGCGATGAAAATAATAGTTATGCCTACCGCCATGTCTGCTTGAATGTACCTCACAAGCTGAATGCTTGAGAAATGAGCTCCTAGACAGGAATTTCCATTGGATGATAATGGAAAGTGCTAAAAAAAAGTCGACAACAGTAGCCCTGACCTCACATATTGCCTTATTCACTTACCCTCTCATGTCAAGAGGAGGGAAATCATAATGCCGTGGCTGGAGATGTCTAAACATGAATGACTGTGGGCTTAGAGCAGACAGATTCCGGGGGTAAGTTTTGTTATTTGAATTCTTGGGCAACATGTTCCTTTCTTACCAAGAGGCAAGAATGGCCACCGTGACATCTTCCCTGCTCCACGGAAGGGATAAAGCAGAGGGACAGAAGAAAAAGAAAAATGGCTGCTTCAGCTTTTCCTGAGGAGCAAATGGAAGGAGCAGGAGTCTCCTCAGCCCCATCATTGCCCGGCTGTGAGTAGCATTGCACACAGGATGGGGAGGCACGCAGCTGAAGAGGACACTGCACCTCCTCCGCCTTTGATGGGTGAGCCAGGAAACAAGAATTTTCCCAGTCCAATAGCCAGGATGAGACAGGAATCACTGTGGTTGGGAATCCAAAGACCAACTAGGCCTAAACTGGGAAGACAGAAAGAAGGATAAAGCTCGGATTGTACCAGGCCCCAGACACACCTTCCTTCTCTGTCTTCAGGTTTTGATCAACAGTATTACTGTGCTGGCTTCCCCACCCCATCCCTGTTGTTCAATGTCCATATCATTATAATTTAACTCAATACTTAGCAATGGCCTATGGGTTGCTTGCCTGCTTATGTTGACTCTAGTTCTCCAAGGACACCAGATTCCCTGTGTTTGGTGGAAGACCATGGTCTCGGGCCTTAGTGAGGCCTCACTCCTGTGTCTTGTGTAGCTAGGCTCAAAGAAGTGAGCAGGGAGTAGGGCATAAGAACATAAACAGCTGGTGTTAGGTTAGGGAACAGGCCACGGGGAATAGGAATAGGCCGTAGGAAGGCAAGGAAAGGTAGACTTCCTGCTGGGCCCACAGGAAGACAAATCTGTACACCAAAGAGTAACTAACACAAGCCAAGGTCACATGGGACCAATATAGAATATGGACTGGTGCCACTTACGTAAGAAGGCTGAGAAGGAGGAAACAGGGTACACATTAGTAAGTTTGGTTTTAGATGTTTAAAAAAAATTAAAGTGACACATAAAAAACACAAAAATTTCTGTCACGACCGCCTCGACCAGCAAGGAAGACGCGACACCGAACTCTTCTCTCTGCAGTTTATTCAGGACCTTTGAGCAATCTTTTGACCCCAACCCCGGGGAGAATTCCCCACAGCCTTAAGTACCCGCTGGGTAGCCAACCCTGATACGCCACGTGGGAACCACCAATAGGTTCAGGTGCGCGGAAGCAAGCCAGAGTCTTTGCCTTAGCCATATAAGGAATTGTTTACCACAGAGAGCACTTGCCATCGGGAAGGCGGAGGGCGGAAGCCGGCGCCATCTTCCAGGTGCGGCTGCACGCAGCTCTCTACAAATTTCCAGGCCCCAGTGGCTTATGCCAGTAATTCTAACCACTCAGAAGGCTGAGATCTGAGGACTGTGGTTCTAGGCCAGCCCGGGTAGGAAAGTCTGTGAGATTGTCATCTTGACTAAACTACCAATAAACCAGAAGTGGAGCTGTGACTCAAATGGCAGAGTACTAGCCTTGAGCAAAAGAAGCTGAAGAATAGCGCCCAGGCCCCGAGTTCAAGTTCCAGGACCGTTACAAAGAAACAAAACAAAACAAAAAAGTGTACATATTACTGTACAAGAAACTGTTTCCTAGCTTCCCTAATGATTTACAAGTGTTTGAGCTTAGGTTGAGGAAAATCGGGGTTCCCTATCCTGTCATCTGTAATGGAACTGTGATTACAGAAAGGGCTTCTCCAGGGACAATAGGAGTACACCCTCTGTCCATCTAGACATTTATCTGAACACAGCCCATCAGGTTTGAGAACTATGTTAGAACAGAAGGCACTTTGGAGGGTCAGTGAAGGCTTGAGAGCCCCAGGATCACCCCGGATAGGACCAGAAGGGGAAAAGATCAGGTCAGCAGTGAGCTTAAGGTTCTAAGAGGGAAAGAAAGCATCACAAGGAAAATGTAGAGCAGGGAAATCCCAGACAGAGGCCGAGGACAAGGGAGGGAGACGTACCTAATGCTAGCATTGTGCCCAAGGGTAGGCTCTGACCTCCCAGGAGGAGATTCCTAACTTCTTCCCACCCCCTTCACCAGCCTCACCAACCCCTTCACACTAACTGCGAAGCTTGTTCTGGGAGAATCGCACGAAAGCAAACAGGTACAGAAACGGATTCTTAGGCACGGAACGCACAGCCTGTGAAGCAGTAGCCCAGCTGGGAGGTGGAGACACAGCTCCTGTACAGAGAAGACAGGGGGGCTTTGTGTGCCTCCAGCAGAGGAGCTGCCACCTCGCCAGCCCTCCACACCCACCTCCGGGCGGCGGCATGCAGCAGCTCCTCATCCTCATCCTTCTCCTTACCCGGCTAGCACTGGTAAGCCTTTCTTGTTTCTTTCCAGAGACTTTGGCTGGTCTTCATTCTTTGGGCCAAAATTAAAAAAAAAAAGGAAAAGAAGGTGGGGGGGGAATGACTGGTGAAAAAGTATTTCAGGAGAAGCAGGAAGCCATTTTCCTCTCCAAATAAAGTTGAGTCCACAGCTTCGTGAGACATACATGAGACCCTTCTCTCTTGCAGGTAAACTGTGGCTGTATTTGAACAGCCGCAGACTTTCCTATATTTATAGATCTTAGCGGTTTGTAACACACACCACCTCTCTGGGGCCAGGCAGTACCGGCTGCCACTGTGGAGTCAAAACACTGTCCCTTCCTGTGGATACCAGCCGGGGGCTCTGCCTGCCAGTCATTTGCAGAGAGCCCCTGTATGTGGATTAGGGGAGTGATGTTTTTCAGCCTGTTCTTGTTGGCAAGGAGGCCTTTGGAATGAATCTTTGCAGTTCTCCAACTTTCTGTTGTTTCTGTCTTGGCACAATCCCCGTGTCTCCCACGGAGGCCACGAGATCTGTCCACGGAGACTGGGATGTTGCAAATGACAGACCAAAAGGAGTTGAATATCAGCAATTCATTGCCTTCATATTTTCTTTTTTTTTAAATGAGAAGATTTAACCAGGGTGAGTTGTTCCCTGATTTATTTACACGGTGGAGGTGCTCGCTGGCACAGGAGACAGAACTGCTGAGATCTGTTGACTTAGAAAACATGGAGTGTCTGTGAGTTATGGTTGCATCAGCCAGTGAGCAGTGGATGCATCACAGAAAGCAAGGATTTGAAATTTTTACTCTCAATAGAGAGTAAATAGCTGATTTCTAAGGGGTCATGCCCGGAGTGCAGTGGTTCAGGTCCTTCCTGCTGATATCCTGGCGATGTGCTTCCCTAGCAGCCATGAGGCAGGGATGTCTCCTATTCCATATTCTGAAAAAAGGCTGGTCATTACTGGGGACTGAGCTGCTATAGATTCTTTGTCTTTTTCTTTCTCCCTTTCTGTCTTCTTTCTTTTTCCTTCCTTCCTTTCTTCCTCCTTCCTTCCTTCCATCCTTCCTTTCTACCTTCCTTCGCTTCCTTCCTTTTTATGGTATTGGGTCTGTGGCTTGAACTCAGGACCTGCGTACTGTCTCTGAGCTTTTGTGCTCTAAGCTAGCACTCCACCCCTTGACTTCTGACTTTTTGAAGTTCATTGGAGATAAGAGTCTCATGGGCTCTCCTGCCTGGCTGGCTTCTGACTGTGATCCTCAGATTTCAGTCTCTGGAATAGCTAGGATTACAGGTGCCCAACTTGCTATAGATAGATAGCAAGATATAGATAGAGAGATATGTACTGAAAAAACATTCCACAAGCATACAAAGCTGTTATAGAAGTGGAAGTGTGACTCAAGGAGTAGAGCACCAGACTGAAGCAGAAAAAAAAAAAAAAAAACAAGCAAGAATGCGAGGCTCTGAGTTTAAGCCTCAACACTGGCACCAAATCAGATCAAAGAAAGCAAACCAAAGCAAAACAAAACAAGCTGTTTTACTTAAGACAGTTCACAGGGAAGTGAGCCCGTGTCTCAAAAATAACCAGCACAGAAAGGGGCTGGAGGCATGGCTTGGTGGTAGAGCCTGGCAAGTGCAAGGCCTTGCGTGCAAATCTTAGTACACCAAGGAGCAACAGTCAGGAGGAGGAGGGAGAAGAAACTAAATAACAAGGCATAGAAAGGGAGTGTGGCAGATGGACAAGAACAGGCAGACTTTAGGTACCATGCTCAGAAGTTCGGACTGCTCACTGGAGATGCAGCAGCCACTGAGGGTTGCTGATAAGCTCTTTAAAGAGATCTATCCCTCTAGCAGTGATGAGAGGCAAGAGAGAAACAGGAGGAGTCCCTCTCATTCTTCAGTGGGGAAGACCCATGGACCTTATCACAGTCCCACTTAGTGGCATCTAGGGCTAGACTAGAATAGAGTGACAATACTAGAATATAGGATAAGCAAGGCTAGTCACGATTGAGGTGATTGATAGCATTTGGATTCCAAACTTTGGAAATGCTGTCTGGGATGAAATATTCTGAGATTTGAGCCTGAATTCCACCACCCCCCCTCCAGGGCTGACCCAGTAGGCAATCATTTACATGAGTTTGTCTACAGTGAAGAACTCTAGATTGGAAATGCAGCCTGGGTTGCACAGGGAAAAGCTGAAGACAAGAGGGCAGATGAGATTGTAAAGAGCGTGCAGAGATGAGCAACTAATTATGAAATCTACATGGAAGTCAGTGCAGGCTCACAGAGCCTGCAGGATTCAGAATGCATGTTAGATGTTCAGTTGCTTGCTCAGCATCAAAGCTGGCTTGCAGTGGGCTCTGCAGTGGGGAAGGAGGGGCAGGGCTGTGCACTTAGGCTCTGGAACCTGTCTGATTTAGCTCCCTTCTCCTACCTTGCTTGCTGTGTGACCTAAGAACAGGTTAAATACTCTGTAATGATCCATGTGAGAAAGAAGGGTGAATTGGGTCACAATGGTAGAAGAGGAGATATTGAGGTCCAGGGGGGGTATATTTGAAAGGTGTGACCAGCAACATTTATGGATAAAATGTGAAAGTATCAATCATGATTTAACCCCAAGAGAAAAAGGAAACAGGCATTTGCTCAAACTGGGAAGGGTATGGAAAACTACAGATTGGAGGGGAAATTTGTAAGTTTGCTTTTGGTCATGTTAAATTTGCTTTGTCTAGTAGAGTTGCTATAATTACTTTGAGATGTTTGTACTGTTGTACTGTTGCTCCAAACTGGCTTGAACTCCTCAGCCTCCTGAGTAGTTAGGATTCTAGACAGGAGCCGCTATACCTGGTTTAAGGTGGAGGTCTTAAGAAGGCCATCTGGGTCTGAGGTCAGAAGAGAAGTCAATGGGAGGCCGGAGATATGCTGAGGTCTTAACCAAGGGGTTCCAAGGTTTAGAGCTCAGGAAGATGAGAAGAAAGCAGCAAAGGAGACTGAGAAGGTGGGATGAGGAAAAGCCATGTGCTGGAAGCTGTGTGAAGAACGCTGAAAGACAGAATGGCCATGTCAAAAGCTGACAGATATTAGAAGTCAGATGTATCTACCTCTTTGGAGGAAATCTATTCCTCCAAGATCCATGATGAGTCCGAGGAACTACTTGTAACACTGCCTCTATTACCAAATGAAGTTCTGCTGCAGGGCACAGGACGCTGGGCTGCCAGACAGGACCCCTAGAGGAGGGCCAGGAGAAACCCCAGAAGTGCATCAGCGTAAACAAGTTTGTCACTGGCCCTGCAAATGCCCCCAACGGAAGCCAAATTGCCCTCCTGGAGTGAGCTTGGTGAGGGATGGCTGTGGATGCTGCAAAATCTGTGCCAAGCAACCAGGGGACCTCTGCAATGAAGCTGACCTCTGTGATCCACATAAAGGGTTGTACTGTGACTACTCAGCAGATAGGCCTCGGTTTGAGACTGGAGTGTGTGCATGTAAGTGTCTTGTTTTCTTCTGGACCTTTGGCAAAGGCGGAGTCTAGACAGACATCCCTGCTTCCCCCCAACCCCCCCCCCCAACTCTTGAATTGTTAACTTTGATTAACTTAGTTTGGCTCAATTCAAGGTGGACTAATTTCTGTGCACCAGTGAACTGGCTTCACATGAAGCGAGCAGATACACATGTTCAGGAACCTATTATTTCCTTTGCATGGAAGTAGATTTTGCAATTCTCAGGTAATTACTTTTAAGTGCTAGAAAAATAGAAGTTATGTCAATACAGTTGACTTCTTAAAGTACCACAAATGACGGCTTTTATTAATACTGCCCACAACCTGAATTCAGCCTTTTTCTATCATTAAAAAATTGTGGCCAGGTGCTGGTGGCTCATGCCTGTAATTCTAGCTACTCAGGAGGCTGAGATCTGAGGATCATGGCTCAAAGCCAACCCGAACAGGAAAGTCTGAGACTCTTATCTCCAATAAACCACCAGGAAACAGGAAGTGGTGCTGTAGCTCAAGTGGTAGAGTGCTCACCTTGAACTGAAGAGCTGAGGGACAGTGCCCAGTCCCAGAGTTCAAGCCCCACAACAGACAAAAATACATAAATAAATAAAAATTGTGTCATGTAGTTGGGGGTAGGAGGCTCTTATTGAGATGACATCTTACTTTTTTCCCAGATTGAAGTTGAACCATTATCCTCCCAATCTCCTCTCCTCCCTCGTAGTTCTTTGGACAATAGATATGAGCCACTGGTGCCTGGCTGATTTCTGGAGAAGTTCTGTGAAGGCAGTTCTAAAGTGTCCTAAGAAACTGAGAACTATTCTTCATAGAGGAGATAGCTTTCTTCTGGTATATCACTGAAAGTCTTTCAAAGTTATTCTATTTTTTTTTTTTAAAGCAATGCTGCTTTTCTCCCATTTTAGACCTGGTAGCTGTTGGATGTGAGATCAACAGAGTTCATTATCAGAATGGCCAAGTGTTTCAGCCCAACCCTCTGTTTAGCTGCCTGTGTGTGAGTGGAGCCATTGGATGCATTCCTCTGTTCATACCCAAGCTGGCTGGCAGCCGCTGCTCCGGAGCCAAAATTGGAAAGACGTCAAACTGTGTTCTGGGACCATCACAACGGCAGCTCCCAGAAAGCCACAAAACAATGCCAGGTGCTCACACGTAGAGCTGTTTTGCATGTATGACTTCTGTGGTTTTCTTGTGTTCCTTTGGTGCACTACAGGGACTGATGAGCATGAGTGTTTGGACTGGAGGTTAGAGCAATATTTTGTATTATCCTACTGAGCGTTATGCCTCAGGCAGCTACATTTTAAGGGTCTGAAAAGAAAACTTCCTTTTCTAGGTTTTGTCAGGAAAAGATTCCTGTGTTTCAAAGCTCTATTAGGTCAGAAAAAGTAGTACATTTTGGCTTCTTCTCAACCTATTTTTAAGAAAGTTGATCAAAGATTATTCATATATACCTTGGAAGAAAACTTTAATATCATTCTATTATGGGCAAAAGCTTTGATCACCCAGGTCCTAAAATTGTCACAGTTAACTTTTCTATATAAACACAAGTGGAGAGCTACTGGTTTAAAAAGTAAATTTAGGCTGGAAATGTGCTGGCTTAGTGGTAGAATGCTTGCTTAGCATACATGAAGCCCTGGGTTTGATTCCTCAGTACCACATAAACAGAAGAAAAAAAAAAGCCCAAAGTGGCTCTGTGGCCCAAGTGGTAGAGTGCTAACCTTGAGCAAAAGAAGCTCAGGGACAGTGCACAGGCCGAGTTCAAGCCCCTAGACTGGCCAAAAAAAAAAAAAAAAGTAAATTTGAAATCAAATAAAAATATATACAAACAATTAAATAAAAATATAACAAACAAGTAGGAATAGAACTAAAAACAATTTGAGAGCTAACAACGGTTACCAATCTGACTCTAAATACATGTGGTTCAGACACTACACATAGGCTTTTAAAAGTAGGTTACTTATATATGCTGCAAGAAGTGAAATGATATATTACTTATTTTGAGACCTGGCTACTTAGGATACAAATGGCACTCTGGACTGGTTTAAGTTTACATCTCATGTAACTGCTACAGTATTTTGGCACAAAAGGATCTACAACTCAGGCAAATGAAGCCCAGGAGAAGAAGAATAACACATCAGGGCAATATTGTTGCCAGGCTCTTGTTTACCTCTTTCTCATCTAGAAATCAAGAATTTCTTTTAATTTAGAGCTTAGTGATAGCTATCATGTTGGTGTCGAAAATTTGTGAATGTTAATAGCTCCTTAAAGCTCATCTTTATTAATAAAAGCAACTATAGAAACTAATCATGAAAAGATCAGCAGGGACTCTGTTAGTTAATTTGAAAAATATTCACTAGGTTGGGTGAATTTGTCCACACATAATTAGGTAGCCAATGATACAACACTACACATGCTTTAAAAATCTTTAAAATAGCCAGGTGCTGGTGGCTCATACCTGTAATCCTAGCTACTCAGGAGGCTGAGCTGTCAGGATTGTGGTTTGAAGCCATCCTGGGCAGGAAAGTTCACAAGACCCTTCTCTCCAATTAGTCACAGAAAAAGCCAGAAGTGGCACTGTGACTCAAGTGGCAGAGTGCTTGCCTTGAGCAAAAGGAGTTCAGGGACAGGCCCACAGTGCAAGCCCCAAGACTGGCAAAACAACAAAATCTTAAAATAAGACAAATAGTTCATTTATTATTTTGGTGCTGGGAGTTGAACCCCAGGCTTTGCACATGTCAAGTATGTACTCTGTCATTGATATTTGCTATATTCAGTGCCCAGCTTTTTCTGCATGAGATCTGATTCAAAATAAGGCTCTTGTTACAAACCAGATGTGAGTCTCCCTGGAGGAAATTACCTTAGCACAGTACTTCTCCCTTTGGGTCATGTTCAAGTTGGTTTTATCTGTGCAGCTCAATGGTTTCAGTGGATTTACTTGGAGGTTGGTTTGGAGAGGTCTCATATGGTCATTTTTGGCAGTCAGTGCTTGCTACGAACAATCGGAAAATGTCACAAAGTACTCTCTGCTATGTGATTTAGGCCTCGATATGTTCCAAAAACAGTGTATGTTTAACCTGTCCCTTCTCTGCTCAACTATGAAGTTGTATTTATCGCCCACAAGGAATTTGGCTTTCACAATTAGTTTCTACCACAAACCATACTTTAAGATATATGTGATTACAACTGCAGCTGGAATCTGGCTTTTGCTGGGTCAGTATGAAGCATGTGGTGAAATACAGCTATCAAGCTTTTCTCAGTGCTCACGAAAATCTAAGCACCTATTTCTCAAATCTCTTGTAGTTTTCTTGCTTTGTTTTTTTTTTTAACAAATGCTAAATTCCTCAACTGTAGGGGTTTCGGTTACTTGACAGCAGGGATAATAGTAATGAGATAGTTTAATGTACCAGGCTTCCAATCTGCTTCCCGCATAGAGCTCTTCAAACCTTCCCAGGTGTCCTCGTGGTTCTGCTTTTTCTCTTGCAATTTTCCATGCAGCCGCAAGGCCTACTGTATTAATGCTGAGAACAGTCATGCTATCATTTAATTCAAAGCAAACACATACTTCAGAGTGTTCTATTAAGATGTCAAATTCTTTTTTTTTTTTCTTCCCTGGTGCTGGTACTGGGGCTTGAAATCAGAGCTTGGGTGCTGTTGCCTTTTTTTCCTCCACTCTACCATTTGGGCCACAGCTCTATTTCTGGCTTTTGAGTGGTTAATAGCAGGTCAAAGCCTCACAGTGAAAGTCTCCTTGCCAGAGCTGGCTTTGAACCACAAGGTAAGTCTGCAAGACCTTTATCTCCAATTAACCACCCAAAAGGCAGAAGTGGAACTGTGGCCAAGTAGTAGAGCGCAAACCTTGAAAGGAAACAAAACAAAACAAAACACACTAAGGAACAGCACCCAATCTTCAGTTCCAAGCCCAGTACCAGCACACTTATATTTAGCATTAAGACTACATTATTCTACCTGGTGTGGCAGTATACACAGTATATACAGATGCAAATCACTGAGGTAGGAAGATTGAGAGTTCCAGACCAGCCTGGGTTGGTATTGAAATCCTGTCTAAAGGAAAAAAAAAATTACCCCTCCTCCTTCAACTATTCTGATTAATATCTCAAATTCCCTAATTTTATTTCAAAGACTGTTAGCAATAACAAACATGCAGCAGACCACATATAACAAAGACATCAATGAGAACATAAATTTAAGACTCAGATTGGGTAAAGCAGAATGATGCAAATAGCAAATTTACTGTTTTCCAAAACAAAGAACTGCCTCCCCCCCTCCAAAAAAACAAAACAAAAAACTGGACTGCCACATTTGACTGAAAGGCAATTTAGACAATCAGGAAAACAGAATGACCACAAGCTTCGTTTATTCACAAACAATCTTTTTTTTTTTGCCGGCTGTGGGCCTGAACTCTGAGCCTGGGTGCTGTCCCTCAGCTCTTCAGCTCAAGGCTAGTGCTCTACCACTTGAGCCACAGCGCCACTTGCGGCTTTTTCTGCATATGTGGTGCTGAGGAATAGAACCCAGTTCCTCATGCATGCAAGGCAAGCACTCTACCACTGAGCCACCTTCCCAGCCCCTCAAACAATCTTCCAGATCTCTTAAATGTTAGCTTAATGATTAAAAAACTACTTCTATATATGTATATACTTATGTATGTATGTATACACGTGCACTTTTCCCCATTTATTTTAGCCTACAGGAATCTCCCACTTATTTGGAAAAGAAAATGTCTTGTGCAAGCAACAAAGTGGACTCCATGCTCTAGAACATGTGGGATGGGCATATCTAACAGGGTGACCAACGAAAACAGTAACTGTGAAATGAGAAATGAGAAAAGACTATGCTACATTCAGCCTTGCAGCAGTAATGTATCAAAGACTGTAGAGGTAAAGTGTAGATTTAACTTAATTTTAATTCAGCATTATAAAATGAAATATGTTTTGGAGGGAGTAATAGTGTTTGATTCTTCACTGGAACTCTTAGTCCAATTATCTGGAAAGAAAACAGACACTCATCTAACTGCACATTGTGTAGAGAACTTTACCTAGTAAAAGTATTGTTAATCTGCTGATTCTAGATAGTCTACCAGCTTAATAAAATGATTTGTTGGGGTAAACCCAAGAATATTATTCTTTACAGAGTAGATCCTTTTCAGATTCTAACCCTCTACAGCCATATTTCTGTATTAGTGGAATCAAAGTAATGAATGCAAAATCTTCGTTGCTTACCACAGTTATGAAAACAGCCATTAAAATGTTCAAAGCGTGGGCTGGGAAGGTGGCTCAGTGGTAGAGTGCTTGCCTCGCATGCATGAGGGACTGGGTTCTATTCCTCAGCACCACATAAGCAGAAAAAAGCTGGAAGTGGCGCTGTGGCTCAAGTGGTAGGGCAGTAGCCTTGAGCTGAAGAGCTGAGGGACAGCATCCAGGCCTAGAGTTCAGCCCCCACGACTGACAAAAAAAAAAAAAAAAGAAAAAGAAAAAAAAAGATGGTCAAAGCAAAGAAGTTCTGGTGTTAGATACAAATCACCAACTTGGACTGAATCACATCATTCTCCAAATGGCATGTGTTCAACAGTAAACTCGTCAAAGGACCATTATAAAATATTTTCCCTGAGACTTGGGGAGCTAGGTCTAGACCTGGCCCCATTCTTCAAAGAGGCCAAGCAACTGTCTCAAAGATTAATTTTCAAAAATATTACTCATTCTCAAGGTATTCCCTGTCATATTAGAAGTTGACAACCCAATTTTAAAGGGATTAAGATAGTTATTCATCTACTTAGCCACAAAACAGTTTAAATTATTAGGGAATGTGCTAAGTCTTAGGTAATATTCCACTTGTATGGAACTGATTTAAGGACAGATAGCAAGAAATATGAGACAAAGCAAGAATACAGAGAGCCTCCGGTGAGAAGAAATTTTATAGGCAGAAAAGAGGATGCTGGAAGTCATGACACAGTAACTATTATTAATGCTCCAGATGTGATCTAATCTGCATGTTATAATCTATTGTATTAAACTTAAAGAACGGCTGTTTATTTTTTTTTTCAGATTCCCAAAGGGAAAACATGCCAACCTACTTTCCAGCTTGCCAAAGCTGAAAAATTTGTCTTTTCTGGATGTTCAAGTACTCAGAGTTACAAACCCACGTTTTGTGGAATGTGCTTGGATAGGAGATGCTGCATCCCTAATAAGTCTACAATGATTACCATTCAGTTTGACTGCCCTAATGAAGGGTCAATGAAATGGAAGATGTTGTGGATAATATCTTGTGTATGTCAGAGAAACTGCAGAGAACCTGGAGATATGTTTTCAGAACTCAAGATTCTATAAAATATGGGATAAAGTTAACATTAGTCAATTGTATCATCTATAATAAAAAAACCAGAATGGGTAGAAAAGGGTGAGAAATCTTTATGAGTCAAAAATACTAAGAATATCCATTCATTCTCATATCACCATATTGAAGGATGAGACGTTTCTAAGAAAAGTCCTACCAAAATGTATAGAAAAAGTAGCTGGGTGCTGATGGCTCATACCTGTAAATCCTAGCTACTAAGTAGTAGTCTGAGATCTGAGGATCATGGTTTGAAGCCAGCCCAGGCAGGAAAGTCCATGAGACTTCTATCTCCAATTAATGACCAAAGAACAGGAGCTGTGGCTCAAGTGGTGTAGTGCTAGCCTTTAGCAAAAAAGCAGAGACAGCACCCAGACCCTGAGGTTCAAGTCCCACACATGTATATACAAAAATTTACGGAAGAAAACTTAAAAGTTATTTCTAAAATATATCCTGTAATTAGGTAATATGCAGATTATTTGGCATCGTTAAAGCATTCCACATAAGATATACAAATAATAATATTTATAGGAAAACATTTTATTTTATACAATAATGTGGAATACTATGTTGATAGTACATAAAGTTATATGAAATTAAAAAAATTAATCTATACTTAAAAATGTAGACAAGGCTCTTACCAGATGATAATCAGTATAGGTGCAAGTAAGATTCTAGATTGTCCTTAAAAAGAAATATGATTAAACTAGAAATATAATTATATTTCGATATATATTCCTATCTATCTATCTATCTATCTATCTATCTATCTATCTATCTATCTATCTATCTATCTATCTATCTATCTATCTATCTATCTATCTATCTATCTA
>NW_012267373.1:5289850-5296057 GCF_000151885.1 Dipodomys ordii | reverse complement strand
GGTCCGGTCGTGGGGCCTGAACTCTGGGCCTGGGCACTGTCCCTCAGCTCTTCAGCTCAAGGTTAGCACTCTACCACTTGAGCCACAGTGCCACTTTCGGCTTTTTTCTTTTTTGCTTATGTGGTGCTGAGGAATTGAACCCAGGGCCTCAGGCATGCAAGGCAAGCGCTCTACCACTGAGCCATCTTCCCAGCCCTGTTACTGTTTTCTGTATTACTGAAACACTATCATAAACAATTATATATCAGGATAATACATAGAGTAACAATTATTATTTTTGTATTTATATAACCAGCATACTACTAAACTTTCATATATAAAGGTATTTTAAACAGAGTTCATGTTGATTTAAATGGAGGTCAATAATTATTCAATAATTATAAAAACTTTAATGTTAAAGTTAATAATGCCTAGGAAATATTTGAGACTCAAGTCATAGAAATCTTTTGGATGAAAAAATATAGATTAATTGGTTTAAAAGGAAGATATTCTGCAAGGCGCCGATGGCTCACACCTGTAATCCCAGCTACTCAGGAGGCTGAGATCTGAGGATCACAGTTCAAAGCCAACCTGGGAAGGAAAGCCCATGAGACTAACTCATCTCCAAACCACCAGAAAACCAGAAGTAGTGCTGTGGCTCAAGTGGTAGAAAGTTCACCTTGAGCTGAAGAGTTTAGGGACAGTGCTCAAGCCCAGAGTTCAAATCCCACAACCGACACACACGCGCACGCGCACGCGCGCACACACACACACACACACACACACGGTAGAACACCACCTTGAGCTGAAGAGTTTAGGGACAGCGCTCAAGCCCAGAGTTCAAATCCCACAACCGACACACACACACACACACACACATTCTACAGAAAAGCCAGTGTTAATCATCTAAACCATTTTTTTAAAATCATTGTACACTCATAAATTTCATGGAATATACTTAGAAAAATGCTGTTTTGCAGTCACAAGCTTTAAAATTCTGATCTTTTACTCTTACAGATAAAAATATAAGATAAAATAATGTATAAAGAAGCTCCTACAACTCAGAATAAAAAGTGCTACTGGATTACAGTTTAACAAGGTGGTTCAGAGTTTATCTAGCCTACTCTGGGTTCAATACCCAGTACTAAGGAGAAGAAATAATGCTACTATACAAAAATTTAAAATACCATCAAAAGCCAAGTGATTTTTTCATCTGCAGAATTACCTTGTTAGGTTGAGTAGCAAATTTGCCACAATGTTGTTCATTGCATCAAAGGGCTTCTTATGTCTGCTTTTTAAAGCCTCAGCATTTGAAGTAATCAGACTCTTTGGTTTCACAATTGTACCCAGCTTTCCAGAACTCACCATGAGGTCAATTTTGCTAATGATGTCAAATAAAGACTTTTGAGAGAAAAATATTGGGAAAGAATCTTTTAAGAAGAGTGTACTTAGAGATATTTTCCTAGGAAGGACAGAAGAGAAAGAAAAACAACTTAAACTTATTTTTTCTTAGATGAAGACTAAAAATTGATCAGAGGTCACAAAAACACATATGCACAACACAAAATTAATTGCATCTAAAACTTATCCCTGATCCCTAAGGTCATTTCTTACTTGATTGTCAATGGGCAACACACAGTCTGCATGCTCATTCAGTTCCTTCATTGCCAACATGCTATTGTATGGTGAGGTTATGACATCATCCTCGCTTGAAGGATAAATGGAAGTCACAAATCTGTATACTTCTGGGAATTCATCTTTCAGCATCATTAAAAGAAATGTGCCAAGTCCTGATCCTGTTCCTGAGGAATAAAATTTCAAAAACAAAGCAATTAAGAAGGATAAATGATTAAGAATGTAATTGTGAAGAACTTAAAAAGTTTATGCTTTATTTGCAGGCATAATTTTCAACTTACTCCTGTGACTTACATTAGTGGAATTTTAGATAGAAAAAGGAGAAAGGCATGGAGAGTCAGGCTGAAAGTCCTGACTTCTCTGGAATGACTTTCTATATCTCACTCTTTCCCAAATTTAATTCATTAGATGCTGAAAGAACTGACTCAATAGTGAAAAATCCTACTAAGACAGTATGCAGTCTTACTAATTTTCATTTGACTTAAAAAACACTATCTTGAACAGCTTTTGTGAACTCTGCATATAATCCTCATGATAAAATGAACCATGTCATTAATTAATGTAAACAGTTAAAATTGTTTAAAATTTAGCAAGTTTACTTTGAATTTGTAAAATTTTCAAATATGAAATGTTTCTTAGTAGAAACTAGGGATCTCATTAAAGATAACTTTCTGATACATAGTTATATTTACGCAAACTCAGAAATCTATAAGGATTTAACTAGAATCCTCTAGGTGGGTGTGCTACCAACTTAACAGATTGGTGTTTTCTTAAGTGAGACAGTAGAAAGTATCAATGTGTTACCCTAGTTTCAGTGTGGGTATACTCCTGTATGAGTGCATTGCTGCATTGTACTATAAAATGTATTCCTTGTTATTTTGCTTAAAAATTTAAAGCCAATGCTTTAATTCATGTAGATAAATATTAAACGGCTACAATGGTGAGCTGGGCAAGGCTCAAGTGGTAGAGCTTACCTAGTGATCACCAGTCCCTGCATTTAATTCCTAAAATTGGCAGTGGTAATGATGGGGAGAGGAGCTAAATAATGAAAATGAGGGAGACTATTCAGGTAATTCCTGATGATAAGAGTATGTACTGTTACTAATACTATGAATTATGAATTAATGCAATACCATTGGAAGACATAGTAATAACATCAACCACTATTTAAAACATGCATATTCTTTGATCCCAACTTCCTTTCTAGGAATATTGCCTATAGTATAGTGGCACAAGTGAAATATATATGTACTAGATACTCTCTTAAGCAGTTAGTAATAACTAAACAGGAATTGCAGTATATACAATACATATAATTCAATTCAATGAGCTGAGGTGGAAACAATTCAATGAGCTGAAGTGGAAACAATTACAGAATATATAAGACCTTATTTACTTTCTCACATACTTTCACAGACATAGCAAATATCTGGAAGAATATATGTTATGAATAAACAAGTGGTTGGGTGTTAGTGGCTCATGCCTTTAATCCTAGTTACCCAGGAAGCTTAACTTGGAGGATCAGTTTTTAAGATAGTCTGAGCAGAAATCTCAAAAACTCCATCTCCAGAATAACCAGCGAAGATCGACTGGAAGTATGGCTGAAATAGTAGAGCATGAGCCATGAAGAAAGCCAAGTGCGGATGTGAGGCCCTGAGTTCAAACTCCTCTACTGGCAAGAACAATAGCAAAAATAAAATAAAAAATAAAACAAGCCTGTAACCTGGTCATCTGTAACGAGATAGACTAGATAGGACAATTTTACTTACTTTTCCATTTTTAGTAAATTACAAATAAAGTATATTTTTATGAGTTACTAGAAAATGGAGGGCTTTTATAAACAATTATATATGAAATTGCCTTCTCAAAACTTACTAAAACTTGCAGGCTAATTATACTAGTAAGATGACAATTTGCTTCATTAATTAATAGATTATGTTTTACACAGTAATTATAACTAATATGACTGGGTAAAAAAGGTATTTCTTAAAACTGATCAAACAACCTGTTGAACAACTTTCTTTCTTTTTTTTTTTTTTTGGGTGGTGCTGAGGTTTAAACTGAGGATTTTTGAATGGCACCTCAAGTCATTTTTGCTTTGTTATTTTCAGATAGAGACAACACTTTTTGCTCAGGCCAGCTCTGGGCTGAATTCTACCTATGCTTACTGCATAGCCAGCAGGCATGCACAACCATGCTTGAGTTAGGGGCCTGTTATCTTTTTGCCTGGGTTGTTCTCAAATCACAATCTCCCAAATTCTTCCTCCCCGGTGACTGCAGTTACAGGTGTGAACTTCCATGTTTGGCTAAAATATAAAACCTTAAAATTCAGGTTAGAGAAAATAAGTGTGGCAATTCCTTTAAGTCCTGTGATACCTATCTTAAAATTAGCAAATTTTATTCCTTTTATCTCACAGAACAAGAGAGAATATACTTCAGTTCTGAGTTACAGCTTCTCTGGGAAAAGAAAATAGTACTTTTCATACATTTATACTCAGATCAATTAATGACCATGTAAGAAATGACTTAAAAGAGGAATTTCTTTTATTCTTTTCTGCTCTTTGGAGATAGAAAGGCTGGAAGATGGTTCAAGAAAGGTATTGAGACTCTTGGCAAGCATCCTAAGAACAGGCCAATGTGCATCTGTAGGGACAGAATAAGCAAGCTCTGCGGAGACAGTAAGCATTCTGCAAAAGCTTGCAATTATGAAAAAAGGGCTGAAATTTCATAAAAGAAAATAAAGCAATAAGAAACAAAATTTTCAATATAGTTCTCTTGACATTTAAATCAAACATTAAACTATAGACAAACTGTAAGGAGGTCTGGAAACATAGGTATGAAGAATGAATTCCTACTTGCATTTTAACACTGCCATTGGAAAATGAGTCAATGAGCTTACCTCCTCCCATGGAGTGTATTATAAAGAAACATTGCAAGCAATCACAGTGCTCGGCTGACTTTCTGAGTTTCTCTAGAATCTGTTCTTGGTAAAGACTACCAAACACTTTGTGACCAACAGCCCTGAAAAAAAGAATATAGATTAAAAAATAATACTTTTTACTTATTGAGTTATTTATGCCCTTAATGATTATAGAAAAAAGTTCAACAGATACTGTTTGTACTTGTGCCAAGTAAAATCTACACTTGTTTCATGTCATTCAATCAGATATCCTACAGGTTCTAGATAATCTTCAACTGTGTTGATACAAAATTCATTAGTAATGGGTTTTAACTATTTTTCAATTACATAGTTTATTCTTTTTTCCATGTAAACTCTGAACTGCAGTGAAAGGATAAGGTCATTTATCAAGACAAATAAAAAAAATGTAGTCTTACTTCAAATAGGAAAGTATGGTACCATCTTACTAGATGAAATGGCAAATATTACACAACTGATATTCATGAGATTCTGTGCAAGATTTTTGGACTGCTCAAATTTGCAAGTATTACAAAATAAAGCTGCAAAAACTGTTTTGCAGTTAATTCTTAAATGATCCCTGTGGGTGATTATTAATGAGAAGAGACTATGGAAGAGCCAAAACGGCCTCAGGCTTAGCTTGAGAGACAGGATACTGGTTTCATTTCAGCCCTGTCAATTCTATTTGAATTTGAATTCTAGCTGAGAGCTAAACAATATGAAAAATCAGTTCAAGTAGTGACAATACCATTTACTGTTCTATAAGAATCAATTTACAAAGAACTTAGAAAATAAAAATTTCCTGATCCATCTTTTTCTTAAACACATTACAAGGAACTAGGAGTGAGAATAAACACAGTTACTTCCAAGCTCTGTGAAATACCTTTCAGCTGTGGCACATCTTGCTTTTGTGTTAGTAGGACCTATCAGAATAAGAAAAGAGCTTCAATTTTTTTCAATGACATTCAATAGTTATGTTCAGGAAATTCTCACCAATTATTTCCTGAGCCAGAAATATCAGTAATAAGCTGCTTGCTATCAAACACATCTCTCAATGGTCCCTGGAGAATTTCATTCACAACCCCTTCTTCCATGTCAATCAAGACAGCCTGAAAAGAGAAACAAAATTGATGTATGTATTTTAAAATTGCTTACTTTGTAAATGAAAACTATTTATTGTTTCCTTTTTTTTTCTTTTTTTGATACAGGGTCTTGCAAATAGCCTAAACTGACCTCAAATTCAATCTTCTTGGCACAGCTTCCTGAGCATTAGATTACAGGCATATGCTATCTTGAAAGAATTTATGAACTGTAAAGTGTACTGTTCTTTTTATACTTTAATTCATCAAAATATTTATATAGATTCTATTCTATTCCAATCAAAAGGTGAAATCCAATTGAAAAACGGGTTCTAAACTCTTGCATCCTACTCTGTGTGTGTGTGTGTGTGTGTGTGTGTGTATGTATGAGTGTACATAACTATACATGTGGGGGAATAAGAACTCAATAATCCCCTTAACTGAATCTCTAACAAGGTCTTAGAAATCTAGAAGACAAGATAAGCTTCTCAATAAATGCAGACTGGGGCTGGGAAGGTGGCTCAGTGGTAGAGCGCTTGCTTTGCATGCATGAGACCCCGGGTTTGATTCCTCAGCACCACGTAAGCAAAAAGAAAA
>NW_012267373.1:5271706-5286892 GCF_000151885.1 Dipodomys ordii | reverse complement strand
AAAAAGGACCAGATGCAAAATTGGTGTTAACCTTTTTCTTCCCCCCTTCCCCCCCCCCCCCCGCCCGCCTTAAAAATGATATGGATATGATTCCTGGAGACTGTCATGAAGTAATAAATGAGACAAATGAGACAAAGTCAATGTACTAAGGATAGGTAAATTACATATAGTACATGTAGGTATCTGAAAAACTTTGCTAATATCTAACCATCTGGTTCCCAGATTTCTGTGTAAACAGACACCATTATTACTTAAATTACTTTTAATGAGGTTATAAACATACATCAATGGATATACAGTTAAATACCATTGAGTGTCTGGGGCTGTTCTTACCTTGAAATCTTATCCTGAATTTTATCTTCAAAATTATTAACTACTGAAACTGATGCCAAACACAATGCATGGGTTCTCAAAGATATCTCAAAAGGTAAGCTAACATTAGTTGGGAAGCTTAGCTAAATCAGATGCTCTAGGCCATGGGTCAATAAACCTCAGTCTTCAGGCCAAATACAACTAGCTGCTGTTATGCTGGTTTATTCAAATACAGCCATGATCATTCATTTATGTACTATCCATGATGGTATACAGGCTACAAAAGCAGGTTAGTAGATATAACTTGGGACCTTTATAGTTGTAAAACTTAATATATTTACTATCCGGTCCTTAGCGGGAGATTTGTTAATCCCTGCTATAGATAAATTTCCTTTATGCTATATATTAAATGACACATATTTCTAACGTCTTTTATTCTGATTCCAGTCACTAAGCAACCTTTTGATTATCTTTGGAAATTTTCCTACCAAAAAAAATGTACTTATGATGTATGGATATGTGGTCTGAATTATAGTTCCTACAGTACTACACTGCCTTTATAGTTTTCAATCTCTCCTATCTTTGAATCTGACCAGTCCGAATCTGAATCGAAACTGACACATTCTTTTGTCAATTGTGCTGGTCCTGGGGCTTGAACTCAGGGCCTGGATGCTGTCATCCCTGAGCTTTTGAGCTCAAGGCCACTGCTCTACCACTGTGAGCCACAGCTCCACTTCTAGCTTTTCAATTGGAGATGTCTCAAATTTTCTTGCCTGGCCAGCTTTGTATCACAATTCTCAGATCTCAGCTTTTGAAGTAGCTAGGATTATAGATCTGAGCCAGCCTGGCTGAAGTTAACTCATTCTTTTTGTTTTTTTGCTGGTTGTGGGGCCTGAACTCTGGGCCTGGGCGCTGTCCCTCAGCTCTTCAGTTCAAGGCTAGAGCTCTTCCACTTGAGCCACAGGGCGACTTCCAGCTTTTTCTGCTTATGTGGTGCTGAGGAATCGAATCCAGGGCCTCATGCATGCAAGGGCAAGCACTCTACCACTGAGCCACCTTCCCAGCCAGTTAATTCATTCTTAAAGGGAAAAAAGCAGGTTTATGAGTTTGTAAGCCTGAGCATTAGGGTCTGGAATTCATCAACAAGTGAAAATGAATCAGAGGATAACAGCTCAAACACCCAGCCAAGTAATTCTACCTAGAACTTCTACAAAATTAGATTTGTCCCTATACTTTTCAGTACAATTTTTAAGTGCAAGATTATATAATTAATTTTTACAAAATATTTTGAAATGTATACCATTTCACATTAAGAGACATGGGCATACCCTGAATGTCAATTTACTCTTTGAGGTAAAAGACTTATGATACATATATACTGAAACAGTAAAGCTGTGGCTAAACTGGTAGAATGCCAGCCTTGAGAAATAGTGCCTAGGATAGTGGCTAGGCTATAGATAGTGCCTAGGCCTTTAGTTCATGCCTTAGTATGGACACAGGCATACAAAGTAATCTTTATTGTAAGCAGTTACCGTTTTCTCCTTTTGAGCACATTCTATACTCACAGCAAGTAGTGTGATCAGAGAAATGTCTTAAAAGCTAGCCATTACTAGATGCAATCACATGATATCTCAGGGAAAGTTCAGCTTTCCTTTAGTAAAACTTTATCCAGGTAAAAGAAGTCACACTTCTTTTAATAAAATCTGGGGAAAAAAAGCCCAAAACTTGTTCTGTTACAAGATATAATGCAAAATATTTTTAATGAGAACAACAAAAAGGCTAGACATCTTCATAGCTACCAACTGTTACCTTCCTTTGAAGAATTCTCTCCAATCTGAGGACAAGAGAAAGGATGATTGTATTCTCTGATAGGCTTTAATCTCATCTTACCTGGTATCTACATTCCTAAAGAAGCTGCTTATGGCCTCATCATAAATGCCTTTCTAAAAAGAAGGAAAAATATTTATATCATGTAAATTTTATTTTCGAAAGTTTTCTTTTTTTTTCAGTTTTAACAATTCCACAAAACTGAAATAGCTAATGTGTCTATAATGAAAAGCAAGTTCCCAGAACATTGCTCGGAATGAGTCTTGAAATTTCTCTTCAGAAGAGAGTAAACACTGTAAGCCTTAAAGCTCAGAAGGGTGATGAAAATTTCCTCAAGGATTGTAAAACAAGTGTAATTAGTTTACTCTGGATTCTAGTGACCTTTTTTTAAAAATGACTATAAGGAACACAAGATTATACTCGCCAGGTACTTTATAAGAGTATTCTCACACACTCCTCCTTTATGGTTTTCACAAGAACACTACTGAGAACTACTGAGAATTAGTAAAATTGTTAAGACTCAGGTCTCTGGTCAATGTTCTTTCAGTCCAGTGTGTGTTTGGGCAACATACGTTAAAAATCAGTTACGTTTTTCTTTCCTTTCCTCTTTTGGTGTCAGTCCCGGAACTTAAACTCAGGGGCTGAAGGTTGTTCCGGGGCTTTTTTTTTGTTTTGGTCAAGACAAACGCTGTACCACTTGAGCCACAGTTCCATTTCGGGCTGTTTTGATAGTCAACTGGAGATCCGCGTCTCATGGACTTCTCTGCCCGAGCTGGCTTCGAACCATGATCCCAAGATCTCAGCCTCTCGAGGGCTAGAATCACGGGCGTGGATCACCGGTGCCCACTGGCTCTGACGTTTTCTACTGAGAAGATCCCACACAGTGTATAACGGCCAGACCAAGGCCCAGGTGGAGGCTCCAATGGGCGGCCTACCTGGTTGACCGAGGCGTGCTCCCTTAGCGCCAGGTCCCAGAAGCAGCAGCCGATCTGGTTTCCGCACTGGCCGACTGCGACCAGGGAAGAGAGAGCGAGAACCTGACATTAGATAGGAAACAGAGGGCAAAGGGGCGCCGCGATCGCGTCCCCGCGCCCCGGGGACGAAGCTCACCTTGGACCACTACCGACTGGGTCATCCCGCCAGACTGCCAATACCGGGCAGCACAAAGGGGGCGGCCGTAAGTCACGCTACTGCCGCAAGTCGCTGCTGTCGGCAAGCGCTTCGACAGGTCCGGGCTGCCGTGCTTACGTCGGGAGGACGCGCAAGCGCAGTTGCGTCTCGCCGTTACCATAGCGACTGGGCCCGGGAGGCACAAACCTGAGTTGCCTTGTGAACTCATCTTTGAGCAACGGCAGCTCTGGAGGCCGCGGTAACTGACGGGTAATTCGGCTTTGGAGCGATTATTATTATTATCTTTTTTGAGTTTGTGTCTTTGCAGCTGTTCCTGGATTATCAGAAGTTTTGTCCTGGTTCACGTCTCAACCCTCTGGGCGGTGGGTCAGGTTCCCTCTACTCCTGTCACCCCAGGCCCACCTCAGTGTCCCTATGAATCGAGGCCTTTGTTCTAAAGGCAACGCAGAACGTGTTGATCCTTTGTTCTGATGCAAAACCCAAAATGTCGATGAGCATAAAGAAACCCCAGACCAATAGACATACCAAGATGCCACCGAAAACTAGGTGCCTTCTGACAAAAATGGCAAAGCTAAGTTCAGAAACCCAATTGTTTGTTGAAGGCCATATACTCCCCCAAATTTATTTCTCTCCTCTGTCACATTCAAAAGAAATTAAGATTAGATCCAGCTCCAACAAACTAATCGAAAACAAGCTTAACGTATAAAGACTGTGGATTAAAATATTGTGTGGTGGTGACAATTAGTCCCATAGGATTCAGGGGTTACTAAACAAAAGTCTCATGAATAGAGGGATTTATAACATAAACGTTGCATACACAATGTTTAGAAGGGACAGTGGAAGAAAAGTTTGAAAAGTCAGGCATTCCTGAAAAACTCTAATGTCTTATAATTGTCAATTACATAAAAAGCCTTAATTATTTTTTTTTATGGAACAACTAAGACCAGATTTTAAGGCTCAAATACTTTTTTAATGAAATTACTATTTCCCACAAACCTTTGGAAAAATACTCTAAGAAACCTATGTTTAACAAAAGGTGTATACGCTTTTAATGTGTGATGATATGAACCGTAATAATTCAGACTATTAGAACACATTATTTCCCATCAGGACAAACAATATTCATCATTACTTTTTCTAGTAACTGGTAAGTTTGAAGTTGCAATGGGCTGTTTATGTTACTAAGGCTTCCCATAATATTCTCTCTCTCTCTCTCTCTCTCTGTCCTCTCTCTTGCTAGTCCTGGGGCTCGAACTTGGGGCCTAAGCATTGTCCTTAGCCTCTTTTGGCTCATGGCTACTGTTCTACCACTTGAGCCACACCACCACTTCTGGCTTTTTCTGAGAAGTTAATTGGAGATAAAAGTCTCATGGACTTTCCTGTTCCAGATGGCTTTGAACCTTCATCCTCAGATTTTAGCCTCCTGAGTAGCTAGGATTATAGGCATGAGCCATTAGCTCCTGGTGCTTCCCCATAATTCTGTCTGGATGTTTTTCACATTAGTGCTTGAGCTTGTTGAGAATTGCTAGGCAGTTTTAGTCAAGAAAATTTTAGTTGCTAGATTTACCTTTAACTGCGTATTGATAAACTTGGGAGTCTGAGCTGCAGTCAGACACTTCAGTTCTTGGGATGAGGTCCCAAAGTCTGGGACTTGGGAAATTCATAAAATGTGGACAATTGTAGGTGATGATATGTCTGTGTCAGTGAATTTTGGTGCCAGTTCATCTGGTATTCTTACCTTTCAAAGCTCTACCCTGTTATCCCAGTTATTAGATTGCAGAAATCATGCTTGGGAAAGAACTTAAGTCCTAAGCTGGATGTGGTAGCTCACATCTGTAATCTTAGTTACTTGTGTGGTAGAGATCAGGAGGATCATAGTTTGAGGCCAGTCCAGGCAAAAAGTAATTTCTAAAAGCACAAAGGAGTAGACTACAGAGATGAAAAAATCAAAGTAATAATCATAGAGATTGTTGAGACAAAAGATAAAAATATTAAAGTTATTAGAAGGTAATATAAAAGAAGTTATTAGAAGATAATATAAAGGTAGGAGATAAAGAAGGCTCAATGTAAAATTAATAAGTACACATGAAATAGAACAGCAAAGAGATAAAATGTACTTCTGTCACTTTCCAAATTGTCATTGAAATATAATTTGAATTTGTACATACTCTATCAATTTTTATTATTGCTTGCACAGTGCTTGTTATGAGTTATTATGTCACTTGACAGTAATTTACATTATGTTTTCCAACTTCCTCCAGTGTATTATTAAATTTATCGGCTTGGCAGATTTTCAGTTTTTTAAAAAGTTTTCCTCCCAATAGTTTGTCACTGAATTAATATGCATCATTATCCCTTTAGTTTTCAACAAGTTTTCTTATTAACTGTTGCTAAGATAATGACTTTTATTTTAGGTTTTTTTTACGGATGTCCCTGTCTGGACCTGAGTCTGTACAAATCAGGATAAACTTTGTAATACTGTGGTAACCACCAACTTCAAGATGTCAATACTGATTGGTGTATGCATGTGTGGAAAATACTTAAGACTAAGGAAAGACCAACTGGAGCAGGCAAAATATTCCTACGGTTCACACAGGGCTGGGTCTAATTCACCTTCTCAATATCTTGGGTGAAGATTTCTTGTAATCCATAGAGCATTGAGCTGAGTACTCAGAAAGGTATTGCTTAAGTAGAAGATATGTTAGCCCTTTATAAAGGCTACTACTGTTGGTCTAGACTAAGAAAGAGTAAAACCAAATTTCCAAAGAACAAATCTATTTGCAAAATAAAAATAAAATTAGTTAGCAATGTAAATCTCATAGCGCCTGAAATTCAAATAAACATTTCCAGTTATCCAAAGATGAACCCAATAATGAGAAAATTCAGTCAGCTAAAAATAGAACAAGTGAGCTGGACACTGGTGGCTCATGCCTGTAATCCTAGCTACCCAGGAGGCTGAGATCTGAGGATTATGGTTCAAAGCCAGCCCGGGCACGAAAGGCTGTGAGACTCTTATGTCCAATAAACCACGAGAAAACCGGAAGTGGCTCTGTGGCTCAAGTGGTAGAGTGCTTGCCTTGAACTGAAGAGCTGAGAGACAGCTCCCAGGCCCAGAGTTCAAGCCCCACAACTGACAAAAACAAAACAAAACAAAACAAAACCCACAAAAACGCACACACACACATACACAAATAACAAGAAATGGCACAAATGAAAGGTCAGTAAACAAGGCCCCCAAAAATCTCAACCCAAACATATATATCATATGTCCAAGAAAACAGATGGTAGCGTGGACAAATGAAGAAATGAAAAAACAAATTCAATCGGTCTTCTAGGGACAAAAAACACAATGATTAACGTGAAATGATGGAATTGAGAGAAGACTGTCTGGTCTGCCAAAATGGAGTAAAGAACTTAAATACAGTAATGGAAACTAAAATGAAGAACAAAAATTTTTTTAAAAAGTCATTGAGCTTGGGAAAAATGGAAGTACTTTAATAAGCATGTAATTTAAGTTACAGAGGGAAGAAAAATACTTAAAGAAATAATAGCTGAGAAATTTGCAAATGTGATAAACATGAGCTCACAGATCCAAAGAGTTCAATGACTCTTAGGCACAAGAAATAAGAAGGAAACTATCTCAGCTATATTATAATCAAGTTGCTTAGTATTACTGATAAAGAACTGACCTTAAAGTTAGTCACTAGATAAAATACTTCAAATAAAGGAAAATGGAAAGATATCAGACTTCTTATTGGAAACAATACCAGCCAATGGAGCAAAACATAAAAAGTACTAAAAAACCTAGAAAAATACTTAGGATCTCTTCACAGTGAAAATATTGTATTGTTCAAAAACAAAAAAATATAAAAGCTGAATGAATTAATCACTATTGGATTAGTTTTGTTTTAGGCAAAAGGCAAATGATGTTGGATGAAAATCTGGACCTATTCAAGGGGATCAAAGTACTGAAAATGATAAATATATAGGTAAATATAAAAGACTTCTCATTTCAACAATTATCCTGTAATTGTCCAATGACACTTCTAGTATAGGAAGAAGTAATATATGTGAAAATAAAGTCATGAATGGCAAGAGATAGGAAATGGAATATATTCCTGTCAGGTCCTTTTAGTATACTGAAGTGGTAATGTTATTTGAAGGCAGTTACCCTGAAGAAATAAAATGTAAAAGTCCAAGGAAGCACAGAAACCAGTTTATTTTAAAAGATTCATAAAATATATTCAGACCCAAAGGACAAAATAAGAAAAAAGAAGAAAGAATTTATGACATAAAGAAAATACAAATAGCAAGATGGAAGTTTTCTATCCAAACGTACCTTTCAATTCAGATAAAACATTATAATTTAAAAGACAAAAGTAATCAGATTCAATTACATACATTTATAGGAGACGCACTTTGGGTATAAAAAACAAATACAAACACATATACACAAAAAGTAAAATAATAGGAAAAATATGTTCACAACTGTAGCAATACAAAGTAGCTATAAAAGTTTTATATTTCAAAGGTAAGAATAATTCTCAATGATAAAAGATAATTCACAAAGATAATTCACAATAATAAGGGTGTCAATTCATGAAGATATCACTATATGAAATATGCATAAAATAACAGCTTTGAACCTACATTAAGCAAAAGTTATCAGAACAGAAAGGAAAAGTAAATAAATTCATATTCATAGTTGGAGATTTCAACATGGCTACTTCAATAATAAGCAAGTATGAAGAAAATAAAGGCATCTAACAACTTTGGTAACTACTTACACAGAACACTTCATTAATTAACATCATAAGTTGCAACTTTTCCAATACACATGGGACATTTACTAAAGTAGTTCATATCCTAAGCATAAAACAAGTCTCAATTTAAAAATTTCAAATTATACAAAGAATGCTCTCTGACTAAAATCTAACTAGGAATAAGTAAAAGAAAAATAAGAGTATTCCCAAGTGTTTGAAGATGAAACAAGATTGTGAATAGCTCATTGGTCAAAGAAACATGACAACATGTTGAGCATTTTATATGCCTTCTTTAAAAGGAAAAATTTTGGTTGAGAAATAGTAAAAGACAAGTTTTCAACATCTATGGAATGAAAGTAGTGCTTTGATAGAATTTTACTGAATTAAATGATTAGAAAAGAAGAAAATTGGTAGCTAAGTGTCCTGTTAAGAAGCTAGAAAAAGGAAAGCAATTCAAGCCCAAAGTAAGCAGATAAAAGGAAAGAGTAAAGATGGAGTGGAAAATTAATAGAGAGAAATTTGTAAAACCTAAATATATGTCTTGAGAAATCAAAGTTCTTTTCCAGGTTCCCTTGCTCATATGATAAAGTCTGCTTAACTTTGATTCATTTTCCTGCATAATTTGGACTGTACTTATCTCCTAGACCAGTTGTAGGGATGGTGACCTTCCAGATCTATTTTTTGTCCTGTCCATAGGCATTTAATCTTTGCATATATTATTCCATCTATTTGCATGTCTTTGGTTCTCCCTAAGTTTTACCTCATTGGTGCCTAATCATCCTTTAGATTTAGATTTGATAGCATAGTCTTAAAAATATCTTACCCTAAGGGGAAACAAAGGAGGAGGCTACAATGCTTGATAAGAAATGTACTCATTACCTTGCCCATGTAATTGTAACCCCTCTGTATAGTATTTTCACAATAAAAAATAAGCAGATCATATCAATTTGTTCTTAAAAGAACAATCTTCATGTAAAAAAATCTTACTCTAACCTTTAAACTCCACTATGGCAAAAATTGTTTTTGCTTAGTCTTTTATATATCACTTAGCACATGAATTCCCAGAAAATTAATATTTGTTGAAGTCTGTGAATATTTTCTTAGGATATGATTAGTTTATATATTATTTCTTTTCTGCACCTCATGAATTAATATGACAATTGAAAGATAATTATTTCAGGGCTTATGATAAGTTAAAGGAACATATTTAGAGATCTCAATAACCATCATTTAAACTTTTTTTTTACCATTGCTTTGTACAAATCTACTGTGGAGTCAAGTTCATTTTGTCTTCATATGTATTATTCATCCTATGAATTTTCATAATTAAGCCTATGTTTGGTTGCATTATACCACTCACTAAGAAATTTGGCATAATTGATTCAAAATGAACTAGTTCAAAGTAATCACATATTATTTTCCTTCAAGATATCTAACATTTTTTACTTTGTAGTTGTAATACCATTTTAGAAAAGCTTTTAATGATTTGTTTTCAAAATTTCATTGCTAATATGGTGTCAAAATTTATACTATATTCTAAGTTGACCCCACATCATTTTTGCACTGATGCTTCATGTCCAACCATTAAACATTTCTTAACCATCTTAAGGAACAACTGTTTATGTCCTAATCATGCATTAGCCAACAATGAGCAGCAGTGATTTGTCTTATTATGACACAGTAAGTGAAACCTGTATTTCTTTAAGCTAAAATTTTTATCAAGTTATCCACAGATAGCACCTGGTAAGAAAAAGAAGGTCTAGAGGTAAGATATTATGTAAAATAAATTTTTAGATAAAATAAATTTTTCATAACAAATGGTGAAACACAGCAGTGGGAACTTAGTGTAATATGTAGGTAGCGGTAAATAATTTAATCAAGGTAAAGCTGCTTACTGACATTTAGTACTTTAGTCATTAGCTTTGAAGATTGTAAAACTGGCTAGTTGAAAAAGCAATGTTCTGGCTTATGTGGTAAATCTAAAAATTCTTAAGTAGGGGAGGTACTGAATGATAGTATAAGGTATGTATATAGAAACCAAGAACTTGCTGGAAGAAGGACAGCAGATCAAAACCAGGCAAAAGTGAGATACTGACAGAGAAGAAATTCAAGGGTAAGAAATCAGAATAATGACTGTACAAAACATAGTCTCCCTTCCTGCAAATGCCATTTAGGAGTTCAAAGCAGTGTTAAAGAAGTAGGAAAAGACATTAGAAGTAGTCGGGGGCATAAAATATCCCTTGTAAAAACTGATACTCACTAGATACGAGGTGGGAAATGAACTATACAACTTGTGGGTGGGTGGGGGTACTGGAAGAAAATGAGGGAGAGGGGTGACATTGTTAAAAAAGAAATGTACTCATTACCTGACGTATGTAACGGTAACCCCTCTGTACGTCACCTTTACAATAAAATTTAAAATAAGAAAAATAAAGCTACGATAATTATTCCTATACAAAAATAAAACTTATTTATGGGAAAGATGTATATATAAGTGTATCCTTTGTACCTTGATACATTTTAGCATTACAAATTAAAGTTTTGCTCAAAAGTGAATTTTTCTTAAGACTACATTGTAGTGGTAACATCACTGTCATTTGTACTGATTATCCATGCGATTATCACTTGTGCAGTGTAATTCCATTCCTGAAAACTACTATCTTTTTAAGTGTTTTCATAACATCAATTATAACACAATTAAAAAATAAATTTTGTTTGAGGTTGATATTGAAGTTGGATGATGACATAGATAGGGTGGATTAATTTGAATTATTAAGGGAAGTTGTGGAAAATAAAGAGATGAGGAAGATGGAATTTAAAGAAAAGAATTACCACTGAAATTTTGTGCAGATGGATGAAGCTACATGTATTCATTCATGGATGAAAATGCTTAATATTAGAAAATAAGTCGGTAGCCACAGAATAAAGCTCTTAAAAGATACAACAGCCTTAGAGATGAAAATTTTTATCCAAGTTTCATCTTGTTGCTAGTTATGACTGGAGACATTTGATTCTTTAGCAGGTAGGAAGCTATGGAAAGAATCTTCTGATGTCATAATTTCTGGGTAGCACTGGAACATTTTATCATCATCCCTTTGGCAAGTCCAGCTTTCTATGGAAGGTCAGTAGAAGCAATTGATTTATTCATCTCTACAGGAATCAGACTCGGCCTATTTTGGTAAGTTCATGTTTCCTTGATCAAATTAACTGACTCAGTACCTCCACAATTAGATAAGCCATAGTTTATTCTGATGTTAAAAGATCATTTTTTGAGCAAAATGAATGTTTTGTTTTGAAAAATTAATTTGTTATCTGTAGTTATACTAGTCAATTCAACATGTCAATTTATGAGTAAAATGTATCATGATCAATACCTTCCATTCCAAAATCTTTTTTTTCTAGATGATTAATCTATCATCTAAATATCACGTTATTCAAATTGTTAAACCTTAATAATTTGGTTTTATTATTGCCACCAATAAACATTTATTTAGTAGGCATAGACTACTAAATATATGAGATAGTGTTGACATTTTTCATGTTTCATGCTGTTGGTCTATCTTGGACAATTATTCAAGGGAGAGTTATTAAATATCTACTGCATACTAAAAGCTCTTCTAGGCATTAAGGATTCAGTGGTGACAAAGACAGAAAGGAAGTGGTGGTGAAAACATTAGGCCAGTGTTTCTTACCAGGGGGAAATTTTGTTTTCTCTCCTAGTGGGGGATGTGTGGCACGTAGTAAGACGTTTTGCCCTGTCACAGCTATGGGAGAGGGCTACGATGATGGCATATAGTGTATGAACACTGTAGAACACGTTGTGCTGCACAGGACAGTTTACCCTTCTCTATGTTGGAGAAGGGTATTGTCCCACATGTCACTAGTGCCATGGATGAGAAACACTGAATTAGACTGATAATAATCATTATAAAACAGAAATAAAAGGTGCTATCAAATTAGATAATAAAATTTTTGAAAGGCTTCTCTAAGAAAGTGAAACACAAATTCATACTTAGTGTGTAATACACTATTTTGTACTTTTTCTAGATATCTTAAGGTGTTCTTTTTCAGAATGTTTGTGGATGCCTCTAATGTTAAAAGTTTCATGTCATTCTTTGAAGATAACCTCTTCGATTTTACATTTCAAATTTAGGTTTTCAGTGAATTATGCCTTTTCGGTTTGGGACCCAGCCAAGGAGATTTCCTGTGGAAGGAGGAGACTCTTCAATCGGGCTAGAATCGGGCCTGAGTTCCAGTGCTGCCTGTAATGGGAAGGAGACGTCGCCAAATAGGTGACAGTTCATTTCCTCCTGACAATTGAGGAGATATGTATTGGTTATCATTAGTATAAGCTTTAGCTGATATTCAGCCTTAGGCAATACACAAAAAGGCTCAGGAATTCCAATATTGCTGTTATAAAATTATTGTTTCCAAGGATCATTGTTATTTTTTAAAAACTGTAATGTGTATTTGTATCTCTGTAAGTCTGGACCAATTTGTTATCTCTGTTTTGGGGAGTAAATTTTTAGCTAGAAATATTTTTTGTTGTTGTTGATAGTTTCAAGATTGGACAACATTCAAGAAAATCTTTAGTGCTGTTTTATGAGTGTATTGTATTAGGCATAAGTCTACAAACATGAATAGCGAAGTATTTAAACCTCAGGTTTAGTATAATTTTGACTGACTGTATTTCTATCTGGAAGAGATTAATGCAGAGCATCAAGTACCTATTAAATCATTTTTGAAAAATTGAAAGAAAACTATAATAGGATTTATTTCACTTTTTCTGCCATTTATCGTAGCAAAACAGTAAATACTAGGCTTGTCTTGGCTTAGAGATTTTGAGACACAGATTTGAGCTTAATAAGGTAGTGGCTTGGAAATCAGAGTTATTCAAGAATAAAATAGTCTACTTAGGGAAGTAATGAGTTCCTTCTCTTTAGAAATGTCAGAACTTGGATGACTATTTGGTGGGAATGTGGAAAAGGAAAACCAGATGCTTGATGTATTTTTTTCTCCACAAATACTCTAATTTTAAAATCACCCAAAGTGACATTAAAGTGCCTATATGAACAAATTGACACAGTATTATCACTTATGTTTGTAACTATGTGTCTTTTTGCCTGTCAGCAATCACTGAATATCTTTCAGAATGAACATTTGGAAAATTACTTTTATATTTAGGAACTTCTTATAGTCCAATGTGTGGCAACAACCACAATTTCTTTAGTATATAAGTCTAGAAGGTCTGTTTCATCAGCGATTCTGTGTTATATGTATTTTGTGATATGCAAAGATTGCAGAGTGATTTTAAACAATTGAATATATACTGAAACTTCAGTGCTCTATCTGTCATTTGTTCCTCAGGCAACTCCGAAGATGCCCAGGAAGTCATTGCCTGACAATAACTGATGTCCCCATCACTGTCTATGCAACAATGCGGAAGCCACCTGCACAAAGCAGCAAGGAAATGCATCCGAAATAGTCATCTGTCATTAAGTCTTCGGTCAAGGGTTGACTAGGGTCAAGGGTAATGGCCAGTATGATCTGGTAAACAAATAAAGTGGCGGCACTGTTGGATGATGACAAAGTTGCACTGTTTAATTTTTTATGAAAAAACAGCCCAACAGAAATGTAGTTACATAATGAGAAGACAGAATGTTTCATAAGTAGAATGTATCTTAAAGTCATCTTGCCCACAGTAGATAATAAATAACCAAGAATTTGAGATGAAGCCCAGTTTATAAGGTTTGTCCTTCAGGTGTGGGACTTTTGATTTTTAAAATCATTTTTTAAAAAAATATTTGCTGTATAGAGGGGTTACATTTATGTGAGTAAGGTACATTTCTTGTTGAACATTGTTACCCACTCCATTGTTGGTCTCCCACTATCCCTTTGCTCTCCCCCCAATCCTCCCCCTCCCTGCCGAAAGTTGTAAAGTTCATTTCTGACATGGTGTCTTGTGAGTATCATTGTTGCAATGTGTCATCCTTTGTACTTCTTTCATCATTTTGTTATTTCCCTTCCCTTCCCCAAATCAGATAAATGTATATACAAGATGGAGGGTACCAGAATCAAAGACAGAGATTGCCAGGGTTAAACCAATTGAAAAAGAAAAGTGGAATAAGAAAGAACTAGATACCCTCAGTAGATGAATGGATCAAGAAAATGTGGTATATGGACACAATGGAATTTTATGCTTTTATCAGAAAGAATGAAATCGCCCCTTTTGTAAGAAAATGGAAAGACTTGGAAAAAATCATATTAAGTAAAGTAACTCAGACTCAAAGAAACATAGGCTCTATGGTTCCCTCATTTGTAATAATTAGTATATGCCTAAGCTGGTTTGGCAGAGAATCATAACTCAAGAGCTATGCACATATGACCGTACACAATGATGCTGATTGAAATGAACTCCAAGACATGAAAACAACAGGTCTCTTTTTTCAGATGTCAACCTTGATGTCACCAATGTACTGTATCTAGTTTTTTTTTAAAATTAAGTATTTTTAATTGTGAAAATACTGTACAAAGGGGTTACAGTTATGTGAGCAAGGTAATGAGTACATTTCTTATCCAGTATTGTTGCCTTCTTTGTTTTTCCCCTACCATCCCTTCCCTCCCACCTCCTCAGCTACACCTCCCTCCCTGCCCCTCCACTCCCCCGCCTAAATTGTAAAGTTGGTTTTTCAACATAGCGTCTTGTGCATCTCATTGTTGCAATGAGTCAATCTGTATCCCTATTTAAGCAATTTGTTTTTTCCCTTCCCATCCCCAAATTATACCAACAGCAAATACCATGAAAACGGGTTGTACAACCATGGGGGAGGGACATACAAAGCAACAAAAAAAATCACATGGTACCTGATAAATATGTTAGAAACAATAGCAAGGAAGAAAAAACCACTTGTGTCCCTATCTTGGGGTTCATTTCACTTATCATCTTATTTGAGCTTTTCTGCTTGTCCCAGACATACACTAGTTATTGCAAATAAGGGAAACTATAGGACCTATATAAGCCTGGCTTACTTCACTTAATATAATTTTTTCCAAGTCTTTCTATTTCCTAACAAATGGGGCAATGTCATTCTTTCTGATGGAGGCATAGAATTCCATTTTGTGTGTGTGTGTGTGTGTGTGTGTGTGTGTGTGT
>NW_012267373.1:5264115-5271181 GCF_000151885.1 Dipodomys ordii | reverse complement strand
TGGGCTTTCTATTGATCTTGCTAGCTATGTCCTTTGCCATGCAGAAGCTCTGCAATTTCATGCAATCCCATTTGTCCAACCTTTCTTTGATTTGTTGTGCTTCTAGGTCTCTATTAAGAAAATTTCGGTCTGTTCCAAGGAGACTTAGGGTTTCTCCTATTCCACCTAGTTCTTTAAAATTATTTCTATTACTGTTGTTATTGTTTCTCTTTATTGAAGTTCCCTGAGCTTCCTTAAACAGCTTACTTGGAGTTCTCTTTTTCAGACAGTTCTCTGAGATCAGCCACTGGTATCTTACTTTTTCCATTTGGTGATGTCATGTTTCTTTGGTTGATCCTGGCTTTCTGGCTTTTATGATTACGAATGTGTGTGTGTGTGTGCGTGTTGAATCCAATCTTCACAGTCTGTCTGTGCTTGGGATTTTCCTATAGACAGGGATTTGGGGCAGGTTGACTGACCCAGTGCCGAATCTTGTGACCACTTTTACCATTACAGTGCTAAAAGGGTACTCTAAGCTTAGGACCACTATTGGAAAGCATCCTTTATTTACTAAGGCTGTTGGTTACATTCAAAGCCTGTTGCTGTCAGGCTGGTGCAACACTAGTCTGTTGGCCATGATGGCTGACACATTGCCGAGTATATTCAGGATAAAGGCGGCTATAATTTGCTGTGGTGATGTAGGCCAGAATTCAAGCTCATCTTGCTAGGGCTGGATTAGATATAGATCTACCCACAGATGAAGTAGTGGCCTTATGTTTGGGGCCTTTGTGATTTTGTGCCAGGTTTTACTATGGTAGTCTCATATGACTTCCAAGGCAAAGTCTTATGCTTGCTTATTATCTCTCCCTCAAGATGATGGTATATCTCTCTATGCTACTATGCTTATGGTCAAGAGGGGTGACATAAATTATGTAAAACTGTCCTGCCTACCCTCTTGAATGCACCTATTCTCATTATGCTAAAATAAGGTACTGTTGCTCACCTGGCTTCTTTAGCATGTATGATTTTTTTAAATGTGTGCATACTTATTCAAGTCTATTTTCTGTGGGACCTTTTCTAAATACTGAATGTTTTTAAGAAAGATTCCATGGTTTATATTTGTGTTGACACTTGGTAGAATCTTTTTATTGAATACCCCAAGATAGTTTCTGGCTTAATAAATTTTGATAGTATCAGTTAAGAAATGGAGCATGTGTATTTGGGAAAAAATACCCAAGAAAAATTTTAGTGCATGATTAAAGCTCCTGTAAAACTGCTACTAAGGGAGCTCAGATTATTTACTAAATTTATTGATAATGAGGTTAAGGATATGGAAGGTGATTCCTAGTTCATCAAGAAAAATGATGTTCTATAATCATGACTGAAGTCACAAACAGTCATCTTGAAACTGTCTACAAATGATACTGAGAAATCTCAGATGAATCCTTTTATTTCAGACTTTAGGATCACTTTTGAAGTTTAGACCAGCTCTATATATGTTCTCCCAGGAACTTCATCCAATGAAACTGTCTTCTTCAAAAGACTGTTTTTGGGGAAAGATACAGTTCTCTCAATTATCAACCTCTTTGAATATTTGACATATCTTTTTAGACAAAGAAAAATATTAGCTTATACATGTATATACTGAACTAGTTGAAAAATCAGAAAAATCTTCGAGGGAGTCATAACATGACAAACTCGAAGCTTGTATAGACCTGAGAATTCCAATCAAAGAGGAAAGACCTTGCTGAACAGTAGAGACTTTAAGTAGAGACTGAGAAAAACTATGTTTCTATTAGGAATTGTAAATAGATAGCCTAAGGCTGAGGAATATCAGATAAAAAAATAAAACAAGAAAATAAAGGTGATAACATAATTGTCAAATAAAAATGTAACCCTCCTTAAAGAAAACAAAGTCAAGACAAATTGCCCAAGGCTCTATTACTGAGCTACACTTTTCTGAAGGAATAACCTTCAGAAAAGAACTTTTATTTTTTTAAGTTGAATTTTATGATTTTTCTCTTTTCTGTAATTCCTTAGTGATTCCTATAGAACACAGGGAATGTTAATGTCTTACAATAGCGTCCATGTATATTTTTTTCTTATAAACAGCAGTTAAATTTCCTTTATCTAGATAAAAATAAACTATACTACTATTTGCCAAATGAAACTTGATTAAATCTTGACAGCGGAGGTAATAAACCTATTCTTGTTAAAGTGATAAATGTATCCTCTAATTTTAGATTTCATAAATGTGAGTAAATCTTTCTAAGATAAAGGTAGTTTTTGTCAAAAATATTTTTGTGTAAGTTGAAAGTTATCTTCCCTGAAAGGTGAATTTGAGAATGTAGTCACTATTACAAAATGTATACCAGTGTTTGTTTAGAACCCATTTTATTTTTATTAGAGACAGCAACAGTAATTTTGCCAGCAGGAAGTATGTATGCCCTCAATACAAATTTTCTTGTTTCCCACTGCAAGCATTTTGGACCCCCCAGGTTATAAATCCAAATGAGAAGAAGCATCCAGACCCCAACAATTCATTTAAGTCCTGTTCAATATGATGAGAGCTACTACTGACAGGAAAAGAGTTCTTCCTGACTGTCTCTGTGTTTATTTCAGTGCTCCAAAGAATTCTGTACTCTAGGCAGCTGTGGCCTGGTCATGTCAGGCTGCAGGACAAGAGTTGATGCTCACAGCACCACTAACCAAGGCTGCTTTACTGAAACTCACGGGGCGTCCATCAATCACGAAGTGGCGGATGCAACCTGTGAAGGGTTTGTCTGGGGTCAAGTGTGGTGTCAGTAGAGACTCTGAAAAGAGAAAGAAATAAAAATTGGAATTGAGTTCATTTTGATAAGCATCATTTTATATGATCATATGCACATAGGTATTAAGACCTTCTTTTGGTCTCACTGTGTGCATATTTAGAGTCCTGTTTAATTAATCATGCCCAAATATAATTTGTCTTTTACTGTCCATTGGGTTTACTTATAGATTTATAGCTACATTTTAATTATTACAAATAAGGGAAACCATGAAGCATATGTTTCTTTGGGTCTATTTTACTTAATATTTTTCCAAGTCTTTCCATTTCTTTACAAATGGGGCAATATTCTTTCTGATGGAAGCATAGAATGCCATGCGTATATATCCACATTTTCTTGATCTGTTTGTTCACTGAGGGGCATCTAGATTGATCCCATATCTTAGCTATGGTAACCAATACTGTAATGAATATGGTTGTATTGGGGGCTTTAGTGTGGTCTGGTTTGTGGTCATTTTGATCAATGTCCAGGAGTGGGATTCCTGGGTCATAAGAAAGCTCTCCAAGAAATGGAAACAATAGATTTTTTTATTGTACAGTTTGCATTGTTGTCCTTTGTGTTATTCCCTTTTGTCACTGTATTTGATTTGCGTACCCTTTGTCTTGTATATAAATCTATCTGGTTTGGGAAGGGGAAGGGGAAATCACAGAAACAGTGGGACAAGAACAAATCAATTCAGCAGTGATATTCACTAGACACCATGTTGGAAAGAACTATAGAACTCGGGGAATGGGAGGCGGTCATGAGGAAAAAAAAAACTGGGAGAAAATGAGGGAGGGGGTGACACTGTTCAGAAAGAAATGCACTCATTACTTGATTATGTAACTGTAATCCCTATGGTACATCACACCTTTACAATAAAAAAATTGTAATGGAGGCATTCTGATACCAAATATTAGCTCCTAGCTAAAGAATACATAATTGTGCTAGGCGCTGGCCTGTAATCCTAGCTACTCAGGAGGCTGAGATCTGAGGATCACGGTTTGAAGCCAGCTGGGGCAAAAAAGTCCCCCTGAGACTCTTATCTGCAATTAACCACTCAAAAACTGGAAGTGGTGCTGTTGTTCAAGTGGTAAAGTGCTAGTCTTGAACATAAAAGAGGCTCAGGGACAGTACCAGGCTCCGAGTTCAAGCCCCACAACCAACAAAAACAAAAGAAAACAAAAAACATAATTGCTTACAAGTTTTCATATGTCAGCAGGAAAATAGTTGTAAATGACTCTCGGGAATATCATCTGCTTTTCTTTCTTTGTTTTTCCTGAAGCCCAGATTGGCTTCAAACCAGGATCCATAGAGCTCAGCCTCCTGAGTAGCTAGGATTATAGGCACGAGCCATCGGTGCCTGGCTATCATTTGCTTTCAAAGTAATATGAGTATACTATCATTTAAATGATTTACAGTGTTTTCTATGATCAGCTATCATTTTAGTTGTCTTCTAGGACTAAAATTTGCTATTTACATGTAAAGCCACAACAGTTAATTTTACACAGGCCTCACCTATTTCCTGTGCTTTGCTGAGAAGGGGGAAAGAAATTTCAGTTTCCATTTAATTAGTATTATAACCCTTCAGCCTCTACACTTCTGCCAAGATCATAGAATAGAATGAGAAAATAATGAATCCAAATAAACTAAAATTTAATTTTCTGAGCTCAGGGCTTCAGAGTTGCAAATAGGGAATTTATAACTGGCATCATGTTTTTGTGAGCACAGGTGGCCTGTAATATGCCAGGGGAACTTTCTCCCCTTATTATAATTAGACTGGTCGAAGAAGCCTTATGTTTATTAATTGTGCAGATACAATTAGATGTGTTAGGATGATAGCAGTAATATAATTGAAAGCAATTTAGAGAGCTTAGAAATATCAGGAAATTAAAATCCATTTAGTCAAATCTGCTATTGTACACAAACAGCTCTGTGAGTAGTAGCAGATAAAAGATGGAAAACAGAAATCAGTAACTCAGAAAGATAAAACAAGACAGCACATTAAACATCATCAAGCAGCTGTCATAAATTTTCTCAGTAATGTTGAGTCAGTATGCAGAAGTTTAAAAATAAATCATGGAAATAGCATTTAATATTCAGAATGATGGTCATAAAGATTTAAATGCAGAAGGGGCTTGAGTAGTTCAGTTCCCTAAATTAGGATGACTAAAAAAATGAATAGGGAAGATTATAAGGAATAGGAACATCTAAAGCTTTTGCCCACATCGTAGACTAGATTTAGAACTTGGATTTTGGTTCATCCTGTTGCTCACAGAGGAAAGAATTTGTATACCAATTTTAGTCCCTATAATTCACCACATGACAGAAAAATGCAGGACATACATAATTGACTGACAAAATCAATTAAGAGAATATTTCTTAGGTTAAAAGTTTGATTACATATAAAACAATGTAGGATTTTTAGTAGAGAAATAATTGCTTAAACCTGTGTATGGGCTCATGAAGTTAAATCTTTTAACTTTAAAGTTTGACTTTTAAATTTCATGGAACAAAGTTGCCTTCTGTTGGTGTAATAGTCCTATGAATTTTATGCATTAGCTTTTCAGTGATAGAAAAAATGATGGGGTTGGAAGAGATGGGAGAGAATGACGTGAAAGTAGTGACATTGATCAAGATGCACTATACTCACGAACTGACATGCTGAATTGAAACTCCATTGTAGAACCACTTAAGGATAATAAGTAAATAAGTAAATAAATAAATAAGAAAAAGAAATAACAAGTCACTAGGGCTCTGAGTGGGACAAGTGGCTACTATTCCAGGAATTTTATTATGCTATTTCTTTGTTTTTCTTAATGCCCTTATTGTTGATGTGATTTTAATGGAATTAATCTCGAACAGTTTGGAATGACTTAATTAATTACATTCAGCTTAAGATATAATTGTGTGTGTTGAAGGCTTGCTGATAGGATTCTGAGAAGGCATTAAAGCTGCAGTGGTGTACTGGGCTGGTAGTAATGTTCCTTAGCCTGCCAGTTCCTGCAGGTTGTGTCATTAACTAAGTTTGCGATTCACTATATGGTTTTGATAGGCCGGTTTGGCTTTAGGTACATCTTGCTAACATAGTAAGTTTAATGATATCAGTCTATAGTGCTAAAAGCTGATTGCAGAAACAGACAAAAAACCCCAAAGAGAAACACTTCGAATGATGTGGTGAGCATGTGAGCTGCAAAGGGAGAAACCACAACTGTACCCTCCCTAGAGGGCCATGCTTGTTTTGCCCACCACCGGGAGCCTAGCACAGTGCTGGGGTTGTGAATGAAGGCAGATTCCCTGCCTGCAAGGACTGTTCTGTTCAGCTTTAACAACATTCTGTGATAAGTACTTCAGCACTGTTACCTTACACACCCGAGGGAGAAAGGGTGTAAGCAAAAATCTTAGCTGAGTTCTAAAGGGCAATTTAGACTGGAAGAAGTTGTTGCCTGAAAAGTACTAGAAGAAAAAATATTTTGTTTCAGAAATTGAAGCCTGGAGCACGTGTGAAAAGTCTGGGAACAAAGAAAGCATCATTGAATATTAAGGGAAGTGTCAGAATGTATAGGGAGGTCTCAGGGGTAAAAGGATGGAAGGGACAGATGATCAAGGGCCTTCAGTACTATGTGGAATTGGATCCTTGGGCCTTTGAAAACTGTTAAACTATGATGTGCTTCTGGAAGGAAGCAGTTTATAGAAACATAAGCACTGATGTAAAACATTTTTTTTAAAAAATACTGCACCTTCATGAAATGCAGTGGTAGCTTTTGCTAGAATCTCTTTCAGAACTAAAGCCAGAGGCAAGCGGAAAGAGCAGAGCTGCTACAGGAGTTAGTAGGGCGACGTACAAGAGAGGAAGAATTATTTTTAAGAATCTTAAATGTTACTTTTGATCACAAATTACTGTCATCGTCAATACTGTTATTTAAAAAATACTAGAAAGGACTATTTGAGAAGACCCAAGGTGAGGTGCTTACTTTTATCTCTGTCTTTTCTTTTTCTTGGAAACATCGACTACCTTTACACAGAATAGTCTAAATCTTGCGAGGAGATGATTAAAATTCCAGATACAAAAATACAGATAGCTTTCTTATATCCTTCTCCTTGTTAAGAGTGTTCTATTTTTTCCAAGTTAATGAAATACATAAAAACAATTTTGTTCCCATAAGGTCATGGAGAAAGAAATGGAGAGAGAAGAGAGAGAGAGGGGACAGAGAGAGAGAGAGAGAGAGGGGACAGAGAGAGAGAGAGAGAGAGAGAGAGAGAGAGAGAGAGAGAGAGAG
>NW_012267373.1:5249968-5264060 GCF_000151885.1 Dipodomys ordii | reverse complement strand
GAGGGAGAGGGGGAGGGAGGGAGGGAGGGAGGGAGGGAGGGAGGGACAGACAGAGATGAGAGCTCATGCATGTGTGAGGGAGTTGACATGGGGCCCGTAAGTGTGCTCATGCTCAGCACCCTCCTGGATCATGCATTCCGCATTCTCAGCAGATGAGGCAGTGATATTGCTGATGAAGTGTATGGACCACAGCTGGGAACCTCTCAGGGACTGTGCAGTACATGAGAACCACATGCAGCTGTTTTCACAATTCAAACTAATTTGGGCAGAGAGCTATGTATTCTTTCCTGTTAAGAGCAAGGAGCAAGTATCAGCAAACTTTTAATCCTCCTAGCCCTCAGATCCTAGAGCAGTATTAACAAATGCATTTCGCTAAGTATTTTGTAGTATATGTATGGAAGATATTTAAAAGGAATGGAGAGAAAAACAGGCAAGAATGGCAAGCTGGAGTAATAATGGTGGTTAGAATGCTAGTACTTGCTTGGTGCTTGGATAAGGAGCCATATTTTTCGGTATACTTTTTCATATCTATATATTGGCGGGTCTAGTTTATATATAAAATCTTTTGAGTTATTAGGTGAATTAGGAATGCCCAATGGCTCAGTTCTTCATATCACAATAACAGTCATAAGAACTTATTGCTTTTTTGGCTTACCTGGAACACCTCCAACAAAAACAGGCTCCCTGTGATCAGCTGACTTCGGATTCAGTGGTCCAACCACATGGTTCACTTCAGAGTCCACATCCAATTGAACCACATTTGAATCTCTAATAACTGAAATATAGTGCAAAAGACAGGTCATGAGGCAAATGTGTCATCAATTTTCACATGGAAGTGACTCATTTATCACAATAAGGATAAATTCTACAATAACCCTCCATACTTCTATGTCATCAAAACATCCATAATGTCCAGCCACATCTAACTGAGCAAACACTGGAAGATTTTTATTTGAAAGGGAGAATATGTAGGCTTCTCTAGAGCTGCCTTCTAGCTTCACAAGTTATGCGTTACACAAACAACTCCCCTGCACTATTTGGCAGCATTCAGTTTCAACTCACACATGGATTCAATATACATATTTACTAAACTAACATTTGGTTTTCTTTTCTTGGATGCCTTTAAACTGACATTCATCATCTGCCATATAAGTCATAAAGTCCTGCTAGTCCCTAACCACCCTCTCCAGGGGATGGGGGATGTGTGATGGACTCATTTTTATAAAGGAAACAGGACATTGGATTTTCTTACCTGTAATTCTGTGCCATCTACCATCACAGAGACTCTGTTTGGGTGTTACTGAGGTAGAAAAGTCTCTGACACCATTGTTGACTTTTACTATGACCTGCCAAAGACAGAGAATGCTATGTAATTTAGTTTAACTTTGCCTTTCTTAAATAGCTTACCACAGAGAAATAATACTTTAAACAAGTATCTACACCTGATTAACTTTACAAATTTGAACACAAGAGGGCAGTCTTTAGTAGGAAATAGAAATTGTTTATTCTGGGTATGTTTCTTGGAGAAGATAATCATATTGGGAAGAAGAGAAGAATGACAAATATAACAGAGGAACTCCTTTGATTTCTAAAGGCAGGGTATATTTAAGAAAGCTGGTTAAAATAGTGATGAGTAGAAGCTTTGGGGCTCCTATTTATCTCACTTTCTGCCCCAGTTGTCTTATTTGTAAAATTAAGAGTGGTAATCTTACCTATGTTCTAGAGATATTGGGAGGACTAAATTAATTGATTCATTAAGTACCATGGAAAGATAAGTTATTATTAGTGTTATTAGTTTATTTTTGAGGGCTTTGGGCGTGGTTTCTTTATGTTAGAGGTATAATGAAAATGTACATTTCCCTTAATATCTATTTAATTGTACCATGAATACTCTTTGGTAATATTTTAGTGTGAAAGTTATGTTCAAGTTATTCTGAATTTATACATTTCTGATCATTGAAAATAACATTTATGCACAAGTATCTTTAATAAAAATACATTTTAGCTAGAAAGATGTTTTTGCATATGTTGATTTTGGTAATTAAAAGTTTTTTGCTTCCAATTGCTGAAAAAGTTTTGTTACAAGTTTTTAGAAGACTGTTATTGGCAATCTTTTTCATTTTTATTTCTTGGTACTATTGGCATATTTTCTTATTTATTTATTTATTATTTTTTTAAAATATTGGCATATTTTCAAGATTCTTCTAATCAAACAACTTCCAGTGTTTGAATGTGAATGCAAATACTCCCCACATTTAAATGTCATGTTACAGCTTTCCTATTTTTTCCAGCTAGAAAGATTAATTTTGTGAGATAAATCAGTTTTAGAGCAGAAGCTAAGGTTTGATGAAACACCCTGATAAATTCTTTCTTAAGGCTGACCTGTCCATTTTTCATGTGGATATTTAGGTATTCCCCATTGACACTGTGGCCATGGACAAGGGTGCCGGAACTGCTTCTGGGACGAACTTCAAATGCAATTTCGAACTTCAAGCCAATGTTGAAGGATTCATCTGTGGAGAGAAATACCATATGCTTTGAGAACAGCAAACTAAAATTTGCAACTATGGGATGATTTTGTAATTACATATTTTTTTTGAATCTAGTTTCAAAAATTTGATGTATTTCTCAGCGGGGAAGCAGAAAGTGCCATTTCCAATGTCTAACTCAGCATGGAAAGCTCTGTGGGGGACTAAGATAACTAACCCATTCTTCTTGTTGTGGTATGGGGGGTGGGACAAGCAGCTAAAAATACTGTCTGTGCTTGGAGGGTTCAGGGGAGGAGAAATGAGTTCCAACTAGCACCCTTTACTATTCTAAGAATGAGAAGGAGGACAGGGCAATCTGGAGAGAAGATAACATTTGAAGCCTGGTGTGGAGGCTGTAACCCTTGGAGAGCCAGCCAGGTGAAGGCCAGTGTGTCTGGATGTACTACATAGTGACAATCAAGCATGATGGATGGGGAACCACAATGAAAGGGCTCCAGTACTCATGTATGGAAGTTAGACTTTATTTGTAGCTTTTCAGCTCAGGTGAGCGCTCTACCACTTGAGCCACAGTGCCTCTTTCGGTATTCTGGTGGTTTATTGGAGATAAGAGTCTCACGGACTTCCCTGCCTGGGCTGGCTTTGAACCACAATCCTCAGCCTCAGCCTCCACAATCCTCAGCTACTCAGCCTCCTGAGTAGCTAGGATTACAGGCATGAGCCACTGGTGCCCAGCTTGTAAATGAATTCTTAAACAGATAGCTTACTAGTGACAGTGCTGCTGAACCATTTCAGATAAAAAAAATTGATAGCAGCAAAAGCATCTAGTGCTGCTGCTGTTGCAGTGATTCAAGACAGTGCTTTTGGGGAATCATGGTGTTCACTCCAAGAGGTTAATTGCAAACCTGTGTGTGTGTGTGTGTGTGTGTGTGTGTGTGTTTATTGCCAGTCATGGGACTTCAACCCAGGGCCTAAGCACTATCTCTGAGATTTTTTTGCTCATGGCTAGTACTCTACCACTTCAGCCACAGCTCTACTTCCAGCTTTTGTGCTGGTTATTTGGAGATAAAGAGTCTCAAGGACTTTTTGCCCTGGCTGGCTTTGAACCATGATCCTCAGATCTCAGCCACCTGATTGGCTAGATTACAGGTATGAACAACCAGCACCCTGCTGACCTGGGTATCTTAGTTGTGTGTATACCTTACCATTTTTCCTGCTGTTAGTTAATGTTCATGTAATAGAACATCAATTGTACAGGTGCTTAAGCATTTGAGGCTACTAAATCTCAGAGATGAAATAAGAAAAGAGTATATTGATGTTTTAGTAGTAATAAACAGGTGGAGCAGAAGAGGAAAGCAAAGTCAAAAGCTAGACAGAGAGGGAGAGTACCTCTGGCTACTCAATTGGACACGGATGGTTAAGAAAGTACACAGCTACATTGAAATTTCTTTATTTGGGGATGCACCTAAAGATCAGGGAACATGTCTTCTTATACTCTTGTCCTTTTCTCATTCCTAGTGCCTATTCTGATGCTTTTCTCACCTCTAATAGTTGTGCTATAGAATGTTTGTTGGAATGCATCAGATGGTAGTTGTCTATAGTCTGCTAGGATTTTGTTTGTACAACTATTAGAGTCCATCATCTGCTATAGGGATTACCCTATCAGAGGCATACAATAAAACTATTGATTGAAAGCCGGGCAGCAGTGGCTCACGCCTGTAATCCTAGCTACTCAGGAGGCTGAGATCTGAGGATCACAGTTCAAAGTCAGCCTGGGCAGGAAAGTCTTATCTCCAGCAAACCACCAGAAAACCGGAAGTGGCGCTGTAGCTCAAGTGGTAGAGTGCTAGCCTTGAGCTAAAGAGCTGAGGGACAGCACCCACGCCCAGAGGCCAAGCCCCACAACCGACCAACACCCCCCCCAAAAAAACTGTTGATTGAGTAAATAATAGTTAAGGACAATAAAAATCCAGAATTAAGAGCTTCCTGAAGGATGGTGTTGTCAGATAGGGTTGTGTGGCAGATATTTCCTTTAGTGGGGACAACAGGTCATACTAAAAGGGAGCACAGGAAGAATGAAAGGAACAGGGGGCAGCAAGAGCCAACCAACATAGGCCAGACCACACAACAGGACAGAAAGTTTTTTTTTTTTTTTTGGTTGAACGCTGGGAATAGACCCTGTCCCTGAGTTCTTTAGCTCATGGCTAGCACTCAACCATTTGAGCCACAGCGCCACTTCTGGTTTTCTGGTGGTTAACTGGAGATAAGAGTCTCACGGACTTTCCTGCCCAAGTTGGCTTTGAACCTGGATCCTCAGAAACTCAGCTTCCTGAGTAGCTAGGGTTACAAGCTTGAGCCGCCGGCGACCGGCTAAGGAATAGGAAGTTCTAAGAAACTATGATTGTCTGCATCTGGAAGCTCTAGTCGGGGAGAGCCTACAGGGATGGGGACCACATGTTTGCCCTGAGCAATAGAGAGGCTGGAAATAACGATCCTTCTAGAAAGAGGGTCATTTGATCAAAATGAGTGGGGCTTTTTAAAGTTTTCAGTAGGAACCCAATATAAACCATCTCAACTAAGAGCATTTCATTCATGTGCTCAATACCAGTCTTGATCTTAGTCTATTTTCTGTTGCTGCAACAGAATACCCAAGATTGAATGATTTATAAAGAAAAAAGGGTTTATTTAGCTCACAGTTCTGTTGGCTGGAAAAGATAGGAGCCTGGTGTGCTGGATCTAGTGAGGGTCGTAGTACAGGTGTAGAAGGGCAAGTGAACATGTGGGCAAGAGAGTGAGAACACGAGGGGAGGGGCCAGACTTTCTAACACCCTACTCTGGCAGTCACCGGCCGGTCCCCCTGCAAAGTGGGAACTCATTCCTGTGAGAAAAGCATTAATCCTTCTTAATGGCTTCATCATCCACTAAGGAGCCCAACACCTTTCACTACTGTTAAATTGGGAAATAGTTTTCAACCTGAGTTTAAGTGGCAACAAACCACATTGAAATCACAGCAGTCACGTTACCTAGAACCACATATCCTCCTTCTGTTGCAAAGTAAGTGCCGGTTTCCATCGGACCTTCAAAGCACGGGGTCACACTAAATGTTTGAGAAGCAGAGGTGATGGAGGCCCCGTTTAGCTGGAGATTGCAGAGACAGCCGCTGAAACTGTACACCGAGTTAATCTGAAAGAAGAAAACATTTCTTAAAAATCCATTCTCTCAGCACTCATGGAGAAGCAAATTGGGAGGGTTTGGGTCTGAAGGAACACCAAGCAATTCCTTATCAATTTACGTTAGCTCTCTTGAGTTATCAATACTTTTCCAGGAGGTTGCTTTTTAACTAGTCCTTTGAAACTGGAACTTTGCATTTGACAACATCAGCTTGTATAATTAAGCTATGAAAAAAATCTCCATATACTGTGACAAAAGAAATTGCAGTTGCAGTTGGCAAACTGAGCATTGGAAATATTTTAGTTTATTTTTCTTCAAGAATTAACAGCGAGAGCTGGGCACTGTTGGCCCATGCCTATCAATCCTAGCTACTCAGGAAGCTGAGATCTGAGTATCATGGTTCAAAGTCAACTCAGGCAGGAAAGTCTGTGAGACTCTTATCTCCAATTAACCACCAGAAAAACCAGATGTGGAATTGTGGCTCAAAGGGGTAGAGCACTACACTTGAGCGGAAGAACTCAGGGACAGCACTCAGGTCCTAAGTTTAAGCCCCATGACCCACAGGCACCCACACAAAAAAGAATACTGGGTAGGCCCTAGATCACTAACACTGATGAGAGCTAGCAAAATCCTTAAATCTGTTTTTCCTAACTAAAGAGTAGAAAGCTTATATTTCTGGCCTTATTAGTTGTTACTATAGTTGAGAATTTATCATACTTCAGGACATAAAACTTGGGCCATATTGGATAACTGATTTCATTCTGTTTGAAAAATCTTTAAAAATTATATTCAAACATAATTCTTTTGAATTATAATGTTAATGACTATTTTTTGCTTTATATATGTTAATGTATTTTAGAAGTGTATTATTAACTCTTTGTGTTACAATCAAACATGTTCGTGTTAAAAAAACTTTAGTCCTTTGATTCATTCCTTTTCTTGCTAAATATTTTTAAAAGCTGACATATTTTAGTTTTTTTTTTTTTTTTTGGGTCCAGTCGTGGGGTGTGAACTATGGGCCTGGGTGCTGTCTCTCAGCTCTTCAGCTCAAGGCTAGCGCTCTACCACTTGAGTCACAGCGCCACTTCCGGCTTCTTTCTTTTAGCTCATGTGGTGCTGAGGAATCAAACCCAGGGCCTCAGGCATGCAAGGCAAGCGCTCTACCACTGAGCCACCTTCCCAGCCCCCATATTTTAGTTTTAAATTACAAAATGACTTTTCTTACTACATTCTCATTTATCTCCCAGGGTACCTGCAATCCTTATGTAATTGTACATTATAATTGTACATTTATAATAATCATTTATCAATTTATAATAATCATACCTTTATATATTGTACTATATAATATGTATACATATACATATACATATATATACATACATATATATATATATATATATATATATATATACATGTGAAAGAAACACAAATAAAATTGCATTTATGGAATGACCTGAAACATTACATTTCTAACTCAATAATCTTCTGGAATAACTTGTTTTCTAGTGTTGATATCTGCCTAAATTAAAATTATAGATACTTGCAAAACTAATAAAGGCCCCCAGAGCAATGAATTTTCATGATAATTTATGCTTCTGAAATATTTTTTTCCTTTTACTTCTATATTAAAATCAGAAGACAACTATTGACTTTGTAATGCCTCAGGCAGACAGATAGCCTGCAGGTAATACTTACTGTGATGTCTCATCTAGTAAAACTACAATTTTACTTTTGCTAGTTTCTTAAACTGTAAACATGGGCCTGGGTTAGGTGATTTTCGGTTGTAAAGTTGGATGGTTTCACCTTGTCATGCCTGGTTTACCTGGACATTTTTCACAGCTCTTCCGGGAGCCACTCCTCCCAGATAAATAGGACCCTTGATTTTCCAGGCAGCTCTAGTGGGTGGGAGACTTTCTTCTAGGACTCTCAGACCATCTATGACCAGCCGGCCACTACTCTTTTCTTGAACAAATATCACCTGGATGGAGAGAAGGAAAATAGTAGATATTAGGTATCTTCCAAGTTTGGGGAGTAGGCCATGTTCTCTCTCCTCCTAATTATGTGATTGCAACAGCATTGCACATCAAATGTGCTCCATGTGATTGCAACAGCACATCAAATGTGCTCCATTTCTGAAAGCCAGAGGCAGTGTCTCTTTTTCTGCCTAGTAAACCTCTGGCAAAGAAATGTCAGAAACATCAGAAATCCTGTCCTTTGTTATAAATTATCACCAGGCCAACCTTGCTTTTTTTTTTTTTTTTAAGACATTGGCGTGTTTTTCTGGCTCACTTTTGTATTTTCACCATGCATTTTCTGACCTCTAGAAAGAATGATTTAAAGCTACAAGTGTAATTTCTAAATTCAGCTTACATTTAGCCAGGTTCTCTGAAGCTCTTCCTGTTGCCAGGGAATATTGAAGTGCTTCCTTTGTCACAGCCCATTTTTCGAACTAATTTACTCACTTTGTATCTCCCACAGCATAAACCCAAGATATTTAGTAATAATTACTGAAAAATTAAGAGGCTATAAGCACTGGAAAAAGTTGAGTAAAAATCATTAACATCCAAACTTCAGTTTATGTTCAGTTACTTTGGTTAATGATCCTTTGGTTAAAAGGATTATATATAAACCAAGCATCTTTTAAAAAAGTGTCTTTCAAGATTTTCACGACAAAATTTTCTCTGCAGAAGAATATTAAAATGAATATTTCTAGTGCTACATTGTGACGGTGAGCTATTCTCTGCCATCAACTTACATCGCCATCAACTTACATCATGCCACAAGCCATCATTATATTTCTCTTGGCTTCTGATCTTCAGTTTCTTATGGCCAACATTAAACATGAAAACCAAGCGACCATGGGCCAAGAAGAGTGTCATGAAGTCATTCTCTTCTTGATCTGAGACGTAGAAAATCATCCCATGGGAGGATCGAGTTTTCAGACGAATAGAAAATTGAGCTCTGGTAAATGAGAAGACAAAGGTCACCATAAGTAAAATGAGACTGAGGATTGTCTTAATTTCTCCAAATAATACATTGATAAGGATGAATAAATAGTAAATAGCAATAGATGTTATAAGCAACAAATAAGTAGCTTTTCTATCTAACCTGCCGCAGAATTACTTCTTATCACGCCTTAGCATTATTAATGAATATTGGATAAATATGTAACTTTTCTACACATCTACACAATTAAGGAAGAGTGTTGTCCTAGTTAAGGATTTTTATCATGTGTCACTTTGGAAAAATGTGGCTGCTAGTTAGTAAAATTCTGCATGTTTAAGATACCTAACTATGTGGACAACATACTAGTGAGTATGGATGTGAAAATCTGAATAGAAGTATATTACCTAAATTACAGATTAATTTTTCCCAATAAAAATGAATTGATAAATATTATCATAATAAAGTATCTATACAAAAGGGTAGAAATATATATGTGAAGAAAACTTCCTTTCTTTGGCTCCAAATATGGTGTGATTACCTCTAAATTCTTCCTGAAGAACACAAAATACTGATTCTGCCTAAGTGGCCTTCATATTTGAAGGCATTGGAGGTACTTCCTACATGAAAGTTTAAAAAAGGTACATAAGAGACATATATATGAATTTTTGGGTATCAAAACTATAAATAGATCACTAATACTATTTTTGGTTTGTTTTTAAGTTGTATTTTTTTCTTTGCTATTTTTGGTACTAGGGACCAAACCCAAGATGTTGCACTTGCTACACAAGTACTTTGCCACTGAGCTACCTCCAAGACCATTCATGCTATTGAGTAATCAGAGTTTTGTGAAGTACTGAGAAGTAATGATAAGTCTGAGACAGCAGGAGGGCCACAGACATACAAGTGCATTTGTAATTTCAGTGTTGTTCCTTGACTAGCATTTTGGTTGCTTTCCACTTACAATCTGAAAGCAATATGTTGGAGGAAGATATGTGATATAAAAGGTCAGATATGAGCATGGAAACTTGGGCTACCTTCCTTTCCATGGGCAGCTTTTCTTTTTGATTAAGTATGGTAAACTCCTGGAAGAATGCACTTTTGTATATCTTATGTTTGGGAAGAAGTCAGAACATAATTTCTTGGCAAGCAATGATGGTATATTATTTAATATATTTTGATGATAAGAAAATGGGATTGAGGGGGCACAGGAAGGAAAGACCATAGGACAGAAGATGGCATGCGGCAAGCAAGGATGGCACACAGCATTTGGTCTCTGGCAATGCAGTGTGGTGCTTTACTTTTCACCAAAGTCTCCTTTTAAGTGTTCAAACTCTTGGCGGCTGTTGGCTGTCCCTCCATATTGATAGGCGTGCTCTATTGCTCTTGGCCTGTTGGAGAGGTGGCAGTGCGAGTCTTTTGGGGCATTCTGTTCTAGAAATTTCAGGCCAACAGGATCCCAAGAAGGTGCATCTTTACTTTTCTCTCCCTATAAAAAAGAAAATAAATGAAATTAAGAGATAAAAGTGATATAATGAAAATTTATTTGTGCTATCTTCACCATGTATAATAATAAAAATAACAAAATAGATATTGTGTATTTTTCATTCATAAAATAGTAGGTACTCCTCATCTGTCCATCACCAAATAAATAAATATTGGCTCTGATAAGCAAATGAGAGCAGCAACTGAAGCAGTAATAACAAAATCATGACAACAGCAAAGCATATTAATAAACCTAAAATTCTAGTCTGTGATTATAGAGCAGAGTTAAAATGAAACAAGACAGATAACCACCCTATCATTTAAATTGAGCACACATCTTAAATAATAATGAAAAAAATAGAAAAACCAGAAATACAACAACACCAAGAGAATTAGTCAACAAAACTCATATTATCGGCCTGTACCTTCCTCCATCTGGCATTGCTTCCTGTCATATCTACTTTTACCTTTTTGGAAAATAATTTGACTTGGTCCAGTAGTCCTACCTCTTGAATGTACTCTAGTGATTTAGTCAGCAATTATGTGCATGATTATTTACACACAAAAAGGAGAAAAGGAAACAACTGAAAATATTGGCTAAGTGAGACAATAAATGCATAAAAGGGAATATTAGGAAAATTGTAATCTCAATCCATTAAGACAACCTTGAAAAAAGTTTCAATAGAGGCTACACTATTTCTTTTTTTCTTTTTTTGGGGGGGGGTCTGGTTGTGGGGCCTGAACTCTGAGCCTGGGCGCTGTCCCTCAGCTCTTCAGCTCAAGGCTAGCGCTCTATCACTTGAGCCACAGCACCACTTCTGGCTTTTTGCTTATGTGGTGCTGAGGAATTGAACCCAGGGCCTCATGCATGCAAGGCAAGTGCTCTACCACTGAGCCACCTTCCCAGCCCCTACACTATTTCTTGATAACTATTTAAGCTATATGTAGCTACATCTAAACAGGCTGTCAACATAGGTCTCATTGGGCAGATGAAAGTTGAGAGATTCTAGTAGATGTTTCCTATGCTAATATTTGGGAGAAGAGTGGAGAATGAAGGAAAGCTCAAATAAAGAAAGCTGTTAAATATGAGAGTGGAGGGGACATAAAAAGAGAGCAATCAAGGAGGTTAAGCTAGCTAATGCATATGTGAAATACCATGGGGAAAATGTTATATACACTAAAGACAGATATGATCTGTTGGGAGACAGGTGTCAATAGGAGAGGAGAGAGCAAACAGGGTGGTGACTATAATTGAAGTACTTCATGTACAGGTATCAAAGTTGAACAATGAAACCTGCCGGAATTATTTTAAGAAGCGGGAGGGGGATGAGAGAGTGTAATGGAAAGGGTGAGTTTTTGTCAAGGTACATTGTGTGCTTGCATAGAAAGATCACAATAAACACCTCTATACAACTAATATACGGCAATAACAATTTTATAGGAAGATCTTAAGTTAGAAAGTGAATGTGGCTTGAAATTGCTAAGAGGCATTGGTGTAGGGAGAGATAAGGAGAGGAATGAGTGATGTGGATAAGTGGGAGGAGATGGGCTCAGAGAAGGAAAGCAGTGTTGATCACACAGGACCTCTCATGAATTAAAGACTTGGGTTTTGCTTTGGATGTTTGTTGTGAGGAGACTGTCAAAGAACACCAAATGTTTTAGAGACTATTAGAGGGATTTAGATGAGATATGATAATAACTTGGGCTAGGGTGGTAATACCGACATCTGAGTGTTAACAGTGTTAACAGTTCACCACAAATTGGGGCCAGGAGTAATAGACTGAAAGAATGAGAGGCGATCAGGGGCTTCCCTTATGATGGAACCCAATAACATGCACACTGGGAGTCAGTAAGTGGGAAAGAATAGTAGTCAGAGAATCATTTTAGGATTCACTATTTTCGGAGGAAGCAGGTCCAGCTGACACCATAGACAACTGTGCTTGGAGTGGCTGAAATGAAGGTCACGGAAGGAGGGAGAACAAAGATAAGATGGCAAATGTTAATAACTTCCAGGATTGTGACAAAAGTCTGAGATTATTGCATGAAAGCAACTGATCCTAGAGAGCTGGACTGCTAAATTATATATGGGAAGCACATGAATGAATTGCTAAGAACAGAGCATTTTTAACCACTGTAACGGAAAGCACTTGGAAACAGGAGTAAACTGCTGATTAAAAATGTTTCTCAGAGAGTGAATGAAGGGGTGACACTATGCAACAAAAAAGAACTGTACTCATTACCTGACTTACATAACTGTGACCCCTGTGTCCATCACCTTTATAATAACAAAAGAATTTTTTTAAGAAGTTGACAGACAGGAGCAAAAAAAGTATTTCTCTGAAACAAGAATGTGGATGTTAGGGGAATGAACCCCAAGATAAGTATTCAAATGTTTTTGTTTTCCTTTCATGCAATTGTTTCTAACATGTTTATAAGATGATTTCTATGTTGCTTTGTATGTCCCTCCCCCACGGTATAACCCCTGCTTTTACTGTATTTGATGTTGGTATAATTTGTGGGGGGGGAAGGGAAAAACAAATATTTTAAATAGGGATACAGGTGGACCCATTGCAACAATGAGATGTACACGTCGTTATGTCGAAAATGAACTTTGCAACTTTGGTGGGGGTTGGGGGGGAGGATCTGGTGGGGAGGGAGGAGTATGGGAAGGGATAGGAAGGGGAAACAAAGAGGAGGCAACAATGCTTGATAAGAAATGTACTCGTTATCTTGCCCATGTAATTGTAACTCCTCTGTACGGTATTCTCACAATAAAAAAAAAATAAAAGAATGGATGCAACCAACCTGGTGAACTGGACATTCTCAATACTGCCAGTGCCCTGTCTTTCAACTGTGACAGAGAAAACGGGAGCAAGTTCTCTAAAGCAATTCTGTTCTTGGCATAGGAAAGAATCAGGTAATTCACAGGGTGTTACCTTTTACCTTTTTCATTCTGACTTGCCTTAGGTTTTGAGGAATTTTTTTCTTTTTTGTGAAGGAGAAATAATGGTGAAGTCTCCATGGGACACTCGTACAGAGAAGTGTGGACTTTTTCAGAGTACTGCTGGAAATCTTCCACCTCCACGTCCCTGTCCAACCTGTGTTGAGAACAGAGGAAAATGAGGGTAGTCAAAGAACACTGACAATTGAAATTTATGTGCAAGAATGGGTCCTGAACTGTCACTATCCCATCTAGAATCCCTGCAATTATTATCCAAAGAGTTAACAAATAACCAGGTGCCTGGCCAAACACAGTCTGACTGATGACTGTGACCCTGTCTCAGTTTCTTAGTCTTTATTCAATTCCTCCAGTGCTTTTTCTTGTTTTCAAGGAACACCAGGCCACAGTGTTAAGGACCTAGAATAATGGCTTTGTTTATATTCATACACTAAATTAGCAAGACTTAACCTTTAAACAGGGATTTTGGTATGTGCTCTATAGTACACCCTTAAAAATAAGTATGAAGGGCTGGGAAGGTGGCTCAGTGGTAGAGTGCTTGCCTTGCATGCCTGAGGCCCTGAGTTCGATTCCTCAGCACCACATAAGCAAAAAGAAAAAAAGCCGGAAGTGGCGCTGTGGCTCAAGTGGTATAGCGCTAGCCTTGAGCTGAAGAGCTGATGGACAGCGCCCAGGCCCAGAGTTCAGGCCCCACAACTGGACCCCCCCACCCAAAAAAAGTATGAAAACAATTACATCTACTATTTGATAGTATGTGATAGACCAGGTGCTATGCAAGATGCTTTATATGTGTTGTCTTATTAGACCCTTGTGATGAGTCCATTAAGCAGGCACTACTCTTATTTGCATTTTTAGGTGACAAAATGAAGGTTTACTTAGCCACAGTTATGCAGAAATTAAATGGTAGAAAAAAATTAAACATGAACCCAAGCATGTCAGTTGCTCAAGCACAAACACGCTTTTAATTATTACCTGCTGCCTTCAATACATTTCATAGTCCTCTATGTTTGGTGTGTGTGTGTGTGTGTGTGTGTGTGTGTGTGTG
>NW_012267373.1:5228624-5249918 GCF_000151885.1 Dipodomys ordii | reverse complement strand
GTGTGAGTGTGTGTTTGTGTGTGTGTGTGTGTGTGTGTGTGTGTGTGTGCTGGTGGTCCTGGGGCTTGAACTCAGGGTTTGGGTGCTATCCCTGAGCTTCTTTGGATCAAGGATAGTGCTCTACCACTTGAGCCACAGCACCATTTCTGGCCTTTTCTGAGTAGTTTATTGGAGATGAGTCTCATGGACTTTCCTGCCTGGGCTGGCTTCAAACTGTGATCCTTAGATCTCAGCCTTCTGAGTAGCTAAGATTACAGTGTGAGCCACCAGCGCCCAGCTTTATAATCCTCTATTTTAATAATGTAAATATTTTTAGTACTGTTTTGACCCTTCTAAATCATGCAGATTCATTAATAATAAAAGTATGATACCTGGCAAAGTAGGCATTACTTATGCAGCCGGTGAAATTAGCATACTGCGGACTGATGGGCGAGCCACCGAAGTAAAACTTCTTTTCTCCTGCTGGAGGCTGTTCTGCTTTCCCTTTGGTGAGATTCTTATTCACAAGTCTGTTTTGATCTACTATCAGTTCATATCTGCAAAATAAACAGTGTCTTTACACACAACCCAGCCACCATTTTCTCATGAAACTGAAATAAAAGATCTGGTTCATGAAAAGACCAAGACTTCTGTCAGGCTCTTCATGAGGCTCAGGATAAAATGGTTGAATATTTCTATATGTCAGGAAGACTCTTCTAACCAAGACTGGAAGCCCATAGAGTAAAGAAGTTCATGACTAGTTAATCTTGTAGAGTTTTTCTTTGGCTGAAAAATAAAAAAACAAAACAACCTAGAGAGGAACTCAAGGTGAAATGGTAGCTGGGTTATATGTAAAGACTCTTTATATTTCCGTTAAGTAACTTTATGGTGATTTATTTGGCATATCTTGAAAATTTATAGCTTTATTGGGGGGAGGAGGGGAAGACAGCACAGTGTTCCTTCTGCTATTGTTTTGACGACATGAAAAACAACAGGAGAGTGTCTTTCTGATAGCAGTGTTTGACAGGATCACTGTTCTACAAATACAGACATATGGTGGGAAGGACCAAAGTGAGGAGCTGTACCTTGTGGGTGAGATAGAAGTGATAATGAAGTGGGCAAGCCCATCATTCAGTTGCTTTTCTGCCAACTGGACCTTGATTCCCTTCACATCCATGATGACAGTTCCATTGTCCAGTGAGATGGAAAACACATCAGACTGAAAAGCGAGCACAGGTGGTTAAGTAAGAGGCTCCAGGGATTGAAACATGGACTCTTTTATAAGATTGGCTTTAAGGAAGACACATATTGTATGGGAAATTTGCTTGTGAAATGATTGCTATGAATAACAACAAACCAGTCACTTTTGCTTATATTAGTATTACTTATAATAGTAGACATGTTCCAAGGGAAAAGAAAAAGTCCTGCAATTTGAACTGCAAGGTTTGGGCAGTTTTGTCATGCTGAGAGTTGTCCTAGTTTCAATGACTTTGCTAACCTGAGCATTTCTATTCATTAGTTTCATTTAATCCTCCATAAAGGACGATATTTGTGTCTCCTGGAGGATGTAGATAGGTGGCCATGTAAGAGTTAATTTGTTAGTTTGGACTTTTAAAATACTTCCTTCTTTTTTCCATCTTTAGTTACAGGAGAGAAATTTCGAAAGTCAGAAGTCATTTCTTTTTCTGATTTTGTTTATTGCTTGTCTTAAAATATTGGCAAATGATACTCTTGCTTTTCTTTCCAGTTTCCTCTTGAATTCTATCCAAAACAGACTACTTTTTGTGAACAAAAAAGCATTAGTTAACTTACCAGATTAATCTTAAGGCAGTTTTAAGGGCAGAAAATCCTGCTAAATGCTTTCCATATATTCTCACAGACGTTACTGATTTGAAATCAGATGTAAATGTGAGATACAGGTAATGGGGACAAAAAGAAAATATCTCTTTATGTCTATATTGGTGATGACCTTTTCAGTGTTTTCTAATGGTTGGCTCTTAGCATCATCAGATCTTATTTTACTCTTGAAATAACAGTTTTGTAATGTGAGCTTAAATGTTCTGTAGGAGAAAGTGAATATGCAAGCTCTTTATCTTATACATTAAATCACACATGCATTTGTGTTCAATATGCAAATAGAGGCTCTTAACATTTTTTGTGGACTTCTTCATAAAATGTGTAAGACAAAAATACACAAATAGGCAAGAAACCAAGTAGATTGAAATACAGTTTTCAAAATATTAAATCAATAAATCTGTTATACACACACACACACACACACACATATTTTGACACAGAGTCTCACTCCGTAGCCTCTAATTCTCTGTTCTGCTGCTTCAGCCTTTGAGTGCTGAGATTATAGTCATGAACCATGATACCAGGCCTATACTTCTTTATTCAGACATTAAATAGTAAGATCTAGTAGCAGATCTAATAGATGTGAAAGTAGAAATGAGAAGATATGGAATTTTCAGATATCTGAGACAAATTTTAATGTGAAACAAAAACATTAGTAAACTTTTAAAATGACAAAGTCATATGGTTTGTTGCCATAAAACATCGAAGATGATAAATTTAAGCTACAGAAAAGAGAGACATACTTTTCCCTATCTAAGTCACAGAATCCTTGATTTCTAGCCATGACCTCTGAAGTATATCTAAATGTTTTAAGAATTCCTGGTATGTCTAATACTGTATAGTACCTGAAATAAGACACTTTTTGTATGAGAATCAAAATATGAGCTTAAACTCATTTGTTACTGAACAAAACTTATTTTCAATAGATGAAACAGTTATCAAAAAGTTTTCACAGAGAAAAAAATCAAATACTTACCCCTGAAGCATAATAGAATAGTAATCCATTTGGCTGTAATGTTCGGAAACTAAAGCCTCCTTCGAAGCCATCAAAGAAGGATATTTTCTGAGCTGAAGAAATGAAGCTTTGCCCATTGAAATATGCTCTGCGAGATATCTGTGCAACAAAAAGCAAGTACAGTGTGATTTTAGTAATTATCAAATGGTTATAAAGCCAAGTATTCATAAAAAAGGCCTTGCCTCACGGTTTCTAGAGAAGTAATTTAAGTTTTGATTTCTAGTTTATATTGAATTTTGGGCATGCCTGCCTTCCTACTATACTCTTCTATCAGAGGAGATTTTAAGTTGTCTCTTTCCTCTAACCTGAGTGACCAATGACTTTTAAGTAGCCTCTCTGTCTTCGAATGCCTGCCACACTCACAAAAAGCTACTGATCCATATGCACGAGTCAGAGGAAACACATAGCCTTTCCAGCTTGATATGGTTTTCTTCCTGCTACAAAAGAGCCTAAGATATGAATAGGATCTCAGGAAAAGCAAAAAGGGCTTTTCCAGCTGATGAACATTTTGTGTCATTTATTAAAAGTACTTACAAGAGAGTCTTCTGGGCATCCATAACCAACTCCCAAGGTTTCTGTCTGCTCCAGTAAATTGAAATCTTTCTTTTGGAACTGGAAACCCTTCATGCATCCTCTGAAGTTTATGTCCAGGAGAAGGTGTGCTCTTAGGGTCCTGGAAAAAAGATAATCAGGTCTCACGGAGGCAGCCATGATGATGATGATGTTACCCTTACCATGGAAGGCATACAGTTTGTGCTTATTTCTAATTATTAATAAAATCTTTATCGCAATTAATATTTCCATACTTTTTTAAAAGTATAAGCAATATCAAATCTTTCTCTGTAATAGTGATTTAAGTCAAGATAACTTGTATATAGTTTTTAAATTTTTTAACTTGTGTTATTACATTATTTTTATGATAACTCAGTGAGATAAAGGAAAATACTCTTATTTTATTCTTACAGATGGTCTTTAGGTTAAACTAGAGGCAAAAAATAGTCAATTCTTAGTAATATCATAAAAATTGGAAAATAAATTATTCTCTTATATTACAAATGTTAGATTAGGAACTGAAGTCAAACTTGTAAGCTTTCACTAATGTATGTGATCCCATTTGCAATGCACTATAACATGGGGAATAGATTAGGAATATCTTGCTGCTGGACCAACAGGAAAAGTAAGAAATCCTTTATCTTAGATTAGATGGCATCCTGTCCAATCCTGCCATCTTAGCACTCCTTATACATGCTGCATAGAAAATTCTCTAGAGCACATTGCATACTGAATGAATGTGAAGTTGATTTTGAGCATATTCCAATAACTTCAGTGTACCTGTGATGAACACTGACTAACCTAACAGTCCTCTGCTCTGATCAGATCACACTGAAGATTATGCTACTTGACACACCAGGGTGCACAGAAAGGTGAATGTGATGAATGGTTAAAGCTCCTATATGACATGACTGAAGGGCTGAAGAGGCTTCTCAGTTTGGAAAGGAAGTTGGGAAGACGTATTTAGACATGAAACACTGAAACATGATAATCGTGTGGTGCTGGTTTTGACTCAACACAAAGAAAAGCTTTATAATTAAAGTTACTAAATACAGAATCTTTTGCTTCCTGGAATAAGCATGTATACATGATAAATTCACTTAAACACAGTGGCATTCTGTAATGATTGAGGGCTGGATTTCATCAGAAATTCTCAAACTTGATTGCACAGAAAATCACTTGACTTGGGGAATTTTTATTTTTTTAACTATGTTTTTAACTATAACATATAGTAGAATTTCTGGAAAGTGGTCACATGCAATAGCATTTATAAAGCTCTTTGGGTTGTTCTATCAAAACCAGTAGACTGGGTTGTTAAAAGTTGCTTTTCAATTTTAAGGCTCTGTGGTTCTTTGACTATAATATGAGGGGACATTTTGAATAGGATAGAATAATGTTTCATTATTGAAGCCATATCCCCCTAGATAACTCAAAAATAAGTTTAGGACTCAAACAAAATACATATATTTTGCTTTTTTGGTTGAAGAGAAATATTGCATTAGATTGTGTTCATTTGTTTCTTTTAGACTATGTTCTAAGAGGAATTCAGTAAGTAGAGAGATCTGTGCATTACATGAATGAGATAGTAATTTAAGAACATCATAAGAACTGGCTGCAGAAGGTCTGGGGGTACATGTGTGTGCCTGCCCTATGGACATGTATAGAAGTAGCAAGTGGGGTTTCTTAAACATGTTCCTAAACGTTTCCACTTATTCAGTATTCATTAGTATAGCACTAAGAATAAATAGCTACTTAACACAAAAGCTTTACCTGGAGTGTAAAATTTCGGGGGGAGCACCTCCAATATATATATCTGTGAAAGGTATTTTCATCTTTTCATTATCCATACTCTTGACATGGCGTCTGTCAACTACTAAAATCATTTTCTTGTCATTGTGGTAAATGATTGAGATCTGTGAGAAATAATATGAAGTAAATCTTGATTCAAAGTGTTTGAAGACTTGTATATATTTTAATTATTTCATGTCTGTGTGTTCACAAAATAGGGAACAGATTTTGCTTTCTTATTCACAGACATGAAAACTCTTGTTCTTATAACTACTGTTTATACTTCCTTGGGAAGAAGAGGCAGCTAGAGACTAATAATGAGACCTATGGTTTTCCATGTCCCTTCTGAGGAGATCTGAGAAGGAACTACAGCAGGTGCCATCTTCTTTGTTGAAGTGAAATTGACATATGAAGAACTGCACATAATGAATAGGGTTCTCCATTTTTTTTTGCCAGGGCTGTTTTGAACTGGAATCCTTTTACTTAGGCTTCCCTTGGAACTTTGATCATAGACACATACAGCTTCACCTAGATTTTTATCCTTATGCTCATGCTGGCATGAAATCATGATCCTTCCAATCTCAGTCTCCTGAGTAGCAATGATTACCTGGCTTTTCAGCTGCTCTTTAGATGTGCAACTGTTCAGTTTAATTACTATTCTTCCAGTCTAACTTGACCACCTGATTTAATAATTAGATAAATCTAAGTTCAAAATATAAAACCCAAACCACCAAAAGTATGATGGCTTTACCTCATGGTATTTTGCATCATTAATCTGGGCTTTCTTCAGCGTGTCTTCGAGATGCACAGGGCCATTGCTGAATCCAAAGTCATAGAACACATGTAAGTAACCATTGTGCATTTCCAGGCTGAAAAACATACTCTGTGGAGAGAAGGAAGTTGTCAAGATGGGAGCATTTGCTTTTATGGAAGTAGAGTCAGATTTAGCTGAACTGGGAACTAATATTTTGTTATTATGAAAATTACTTTGGAAGACCAAGGAAGTCCTATGCAATTTTTACTATGAAATAAAATGATTTCTCATGGCTTTGAAATTTCTCTAAGTGAAGATTTTTTTCAATGGCTTCGAACTTCTTTTTATTAAAGTTTATTGTGTCTAAGGTTTATTATTAGCTTGCAAGAACTGACATCAGGCCAGAGAAAATTTAATAGCCAAAATTTGAGGATTTACCTTTGCCAAGGGTATAAGAAATTGAAAAACTGTATGTGATTTAGTAAGCACAGCTATTCATATGTGACTTAATTTTCCTTGCTTGTGGTAGATATCATATTCAGTTACAAGATATTCATTGCTGAATATCTTTTGAATAATTGCATCATGAAGAGTTCAACATGATTCTCAAAAATATTTAGGATATTTAATGATAACATCAACATTTACATTAAAATAAATTTTAGTGAGAGCAAAAGTTTCTGCATGCGTTATGAGAATTTTTTAAATGCTTAATTATTATTCAATACTTTATCTTTGCATAGATTTTATGACTACTTTTGAATGTTTCATGAGTACTTATGTCTATATATAGCACATCATTTACAAAGATAGATAAACCTCATACATTTTTACACACATACTTATAAAGCACTCAGTGCTCACTAAAGTGGTCAGGTCCTGACTGCTTAGGATATATGATTTAGAAAGGAGTCCAGTGTGAAATTTCTGTAGGGAGACAATACATTTTGCTCTTGGTACTGATTTTTCATGGTTTTCCTAGTCTATGAAAGGGTGTGTTTAACAAACATTGAAAAATGTAGAATGGGGAAATGCATTTCAGTACTGCTTTTATTTGCTGCAGTTGTAGCTTCTCTGAAGGGCAAACAACAGTCCAATCTTGATTTCTAAACTAGAAATTCAGTTTCATGGAATGATGTACTCAGTCTGGAAAGATACCTGGAAATGTAAACAGCAGAAAGTAAGGGAAATAAAGAAGTAGAACTTTTCGATTTACTCACTCCATTGACCATCAGGAGCACAAGGCCATGATCAGCTGGGGTTCGAACTTCTATGTCAAAGCGAGTCACTTGGCCAAATTTCCCTCTTCTTGTGATGTCCCTCACCACCGCATAACTGGAGCCATCAAAGAAGTAACTGGCAGCTCGACTCTGAGTGAAGGCCAGTTTATTTCTGAAACGGAAACAGGATCATAAAAACATTATTGTTTCTGTCATGTTTTTCAAGAGAGATCCTTTACCCCATTTTCTGGTCTCCCATTGATCCTACTTTTAAGTGAAATCTTGTTGTTTGTGTGGAAGAAATGAAGAACTTATAAGTAAGTTAACTGGGCTGGGTAAGGTGGCTTACCTTGTGTTCAGGTGGCTGAAATCTGAGCATTGTGGTTTGAAGCCAGCCCAGATAGGAAACTCTGTGAGATTCTTATTTCCAGTTAACCACTAACAAGCCAGAAGTAGAGCTGTAGATTGAGTGGTTGAGGGAAAAAGCTAAGGGACAGTGCTCAGGCCCTGAGTTCAAGCCCCAGTGCTGCCCTCCTTCTACACATAAAGTAAACGGATTTATTTTTAATGAATTTCTCTTTACCCTATATACTAAGTCTCTAGGAAACCCTTCCAGGCTGTGCTCATCTGTGGTAGAGAAAAACTGAAGAGTTTTTTTGCAGGCATGATATTGTCTAATTTCACAGTTTTCCTCAAAGCACAAGTTGGAGAATCTGTATATTGACATACACTCATCCTGCTAGCCACTCCTGCCTGTCTATCAGTCTTTAGTAACCTTCACTGTGTCTTACCTGGCACAGGGAACTGACTTGGAGGGATCCATGTGATAGATGTGCTTAAAGTTGTACAAGCTGATCACATCATTATTCAGTGTAGCTAGCTCCAGGCAGCCAGCAAAGCCAGGCAGGTTTAAGCTTGGAGGGAGCTGTGCAGCAGACAAACAAAATCAATTATCCTCTGGTCATGTTTCCCCGACACCACACAGAACAGGCCATAAAGCTGAGCGTATGTCAAGAGGACCTACTCACAGACATAGACATCTTTCTAGATCAGAGTTTGCAACAACTCGATGCCCAGTCATTGAAAGAACAGTCTGTTAATGCACACCCGAGCAGAGAATGTGGGGCCATGTGCACTCTGTGTGCTAGACAATGAATTCATGACAAAAGGCAATCCTCACATCAGTTTTATGAGGTAGGGATTACTGATCACCTACAAAGTGAGAGAGGGTGATTCTTAGTGAAGTTCAATATAGTGCCCATAAGCACTAAGAGTCCTGGAACAGACTTCCTGGAACAGCTAGATTGACTTCTCGTCCTCTAAGGCTTCTTTTGTCACTCTTCATCAGGTCTCATGGTCTCCCCTAGGTCCTACTCTCTCTGCAGTTGAGATAGGCATGTGTGAAATTGCTCATGTGCAATGTTTAAGACTAAGTCCAAAATGTGTATTGCAAGGCATTCTTGCAGCAGATGGACCATAATGATTATCTTTGCATATATCAAAATAAAATTAATTGATTTTTAAGTATTAGCTTGACTAGCATTTGACTCTATGAAAAAACAGGTAGTAGAGAATAGATATATTGGATTTATATATTCTGGTACAGAAGTCTATTTACTGAGCTGAGTTTACAACATTTTTTAGTGTTTAGTAGTCGTATAGAGGTTACAATTCCACAAGTCAGATTATGAGTATAATACATGTTGATCAATGTCATCCCTTATCATAGTTCTCCCTATGCCTATAGGGTTATAAACTATGAAAACAATCCTTGTCACTTTGTAATAAGTCAAAATGTAACTGGATGGCTTACCTTGAAGTTTGAAGGCACTCCACCAACATAAAACACCGTGTCCTCAGGACTCAGGTCCAATAAGGAATTGTTTCCCGCAAAGGTTCCCTTTTTAATAAACTTTTCTTCTGCCGTGCTACTTAGACTTGGAACTGTCAAAAACACCTTTCCATGTTTCCCTATCCTATTGAGAGAAAGGATTGACATACTTTATTAATCTGATAGTTTGCAATATATATATATATACTTCCTTAATTTGAAATTATAATTTCTCTTCATTACGAAATTGATGATTTGATCCTATTAATAAGCATTTATAGAACATGGACTGTCAATGGGAAGAGAGAAAACACACTACTTTGTAATTAACTCTTGGATTAGCCAGGTAAAATAAATCTAATAAACAGGTTACTGTTTAAAAATGATGACCATTTTTCTAACCAGTTCTTTTTCACTTAGGTGTTTGAGAAGGAATATAGAAATAATGAAAGAAGAAAAGGAAGAACATATTTATAACCTCTATAAACAGATGTGTGCTCCATACAAGGTACACACAAACCATGGACTATGCATTGCCTCACCTTTCAATCTTGACAATGCTAAAGTAAGCAGGCCAGGAACTGACAGGCTTGGAATCCAGGGGAATCTCCACATCCTTAGCCCCCAAGTTATAGACATATACCAGGTTATCATTTTTTATTGCAAGGCCCATGTATTGTCTTTTAGCCTGAAATGTTAAGAAGTCACTTAAATAAAATGCATATAAATGAATATCATCAAAACACAATCAACAGTCCAAAATATATGGTTTATATGAGCAACTTTGGCATGGATTGTTACCCAAAATTCACATTAAACTTGACATTGATATTTCCTATTCTGGACTACTATGTCTATTCTACTGTCCCTATGCTTGCTCCAAGTTCATCCTGGTAGGAAGGAGCTTGACTGAAAGTTCGTGCAAAGTTGCTAGGAAGTTAGGACACACAATTCTGGGAGTATGCAAAAATGACCAAGCTAGCCAGGGATGTCATGCATCCTGACACTGTAAATTGCTGCAGTAACTTCAAGCAGGATCAAATATAAATAGGCTGCGGTTATTCCAAAGGTCTTTGAAGTACTCTGTTCAGATTCATCAAACATAATAATAGGCTACTGCTAGGAAGCAACCCCAGAAATATCCTACATAGAGAAGGCATCCCTTGCCCTCCAATCTTGCCACAAAATTGATTTCTATCTCTTAGCTACCAGAAGGTGAGTTTGCCTGTTTGTCTAGGCAACTTTGTTTTCAGCAAGAGAAAATGCAGTTTTCCTTTTAGTATTATCCCTTCTTTTAAGTTCTTATATGCTAAAAAAAAAGTTTTTTATGCTTACGCTTTTGCTTCCAAGGTAGAGAACGAACTGATCTGCAATCTCAGCCACGTCTGGCTGTCTCACAGGAGGCTTCATGTACAGACTGAGGGATGTGAAGGCCTTTAAATCATCCATCCTGGTTTTAGGGTGCACCTCAACAGCTGACTGGCCATCAAACATCATGGAGACTTGGATCTAGAATTAGAGAAAATCATTACATTAACAAATGCCCTGCAGAAGGGGACCACATGCATTTAAACAGTTCTCAGTGGTCTTCCTTCCTTCCTGAGGGGAAAAATCAGAGCTCTTTTGGCCTTCATTTATTTACTTTATACACTCTCCCATTATTGGAAAAAAAAAGAAATGAAGGCAGATTACAATACAGTAGTTTACACTTGAGTTGAGATAAAGCAAGAACAATAAAAGAATATCATAGATTGAAGCATGAGGATAGATAAGAATTCCATAATGAACTATATATACTTGGGTTGGGTTGGACCAAACAGCCTGAAGGGACATCTGACCTATTATGCAATTCACAATGCCCCTAATATCTGTACAAAAACTAATTAAGTATAATTAATCCTGAGTATTAATGCAGATAGAACTTTTCTCCACAGGGTCATTATTAAAGGATCATGGGTTAAGGTGTTGGAATCACCTTTAGCCATGTTTGTACAGTCAAGTCTGAACCAGCTGTGGTAGCACATGCTGGAAATCAACAAGAAGTATATAGTAGGAAGATCATGAGTTTGAGACCAGCCTGGGCAACACCTTTAGTTGGGCACCAGTGGCTTATGCCTATAATTTTTGCTACTTTGGAGACTGAGATCTGAGGATTGTGGTTCAAAGCCACCCTAGTTATAAAAATCCTTGAAATTATCATCTTCAATTAACCAGCAAAATGTCAGAAGTGGAGGTGTGACTCAAGTGGTAGAGCAACATCCTTGAGAGAAAAACTTAAAGAAGACATCAAGGCCTTTAGTTCAAGCCCTACTATTAGCACACACACACACACACACACACACACACACGAGTCTGGGACACACACACACACACACACACACACACACCACACAGGAGTCTGGACCTGGTCAGCTTGTAGGTTTGAAATGTGACTTTACCATGTAGTAACTAGGTAACCATGAACAAGTCACTTAGCTTTGTTTCCTCATTTGTAATATGCAAACAAACAATTTCTGGGAAAACGAATCAAGCTAATACCAATAAAGGGTTTCTAAATTCTTGACTCTATCATTGTAATAATTATAATTAGAAATTCCTTAAGAGGTTTCTTACAATGGTTTTCAGAAAGACATTACAACAAAGCACAATGTCAGCACATTTCTGACATGCTGAGCTAATCTGACCCTTTGGGGAATTTTAGAGTATTCAGAGACAGATCTTTCTGAATAATTGGATTTGTTTACACTAATTAATATTGATTTGGCTGATGTTGATTGCCAGGAAGCTAAAGATTCTATTCCCAAGTGATGAGAGTCCAGCTGTCCTATGTTGCCAGTTGAGTAAATATCAATACATCTGAACAAACCATCAAGCAGGATGTGAGAGTGAAGCTTTTTTGTAAGAATCAAGAGTCTGAGAAGGTGTGTTTGTAAAGTATGCTTGTAGGAAAAGCACCTCACTTTGGGGAGATGACTGTAGGCTAAGACTCTTTTTAGGAAATGCTTTTAGGTGACTAAGTCCCCAAAGCTATAATTCCATATAAATGATATTACAAGAAAGCATCCATAGAAACCTAGTATTTTCCCCTAGTACTCAGGGCCTTGAGCTTTTTTTGTTCATGGCTGGTCCTCCACCACTTGAGCCATGCCTCCAGTTCTGGCTTTTTGCTGATTAACCAAAGATAAGAGTCCTTTAGATTTGTTTACTCAAGTTCACTTTAAACTGTGATTGTTTGTTACTTAGATGGCTGAGTAACAGGAAATGTAGCTTTTAACTTAACATTTCTTTAATATACCTTAAGAGAAACCTTCTTTCAAAAATTCACTGAGCTGGGCTGGGAAGGTGGATCAGTGGTAGAATGCTTGCCTTGCATGCATGAGGCCCTGGGTTTGATTCCTCAGCACCACATAAGCAGAAAAAAAAGCCAGAAGTGGCACTGTGGCTCAAGTGGTAGAGCGCTAGCCTTGAACCGAAGGGCTGAGGGACAGCACCCAGTTCAGGCCCCACGATCGGACCAAAAAAATTCACTGAACTATCCAAATAAGGTGATATAGGGCAATTTATCAAATACCATTTAAAAGTTGGATATAGTTAGCAAGAATAATCTCCATTATTATAAAATAGTTAAGCTCTTACTCTTTCTCTACAGTGCCCTGTTCTTCATTGTGAAAATGAAAAGTGTATAATTTGGTGGTAAAAAAAGTGAGGCCAGCCCATAGATCAATAAAAATCGAACTGAAAATAGTTACCAGGCCCTACATTGCCACACCAAAAACCATTAATTATTATAATTATTATTAACTATAATTATCCAGAAGTTAAGGAACAGCTGAAGTGGTAGAACATCAGTCTTGAACAGAAAAAGCCAAGAGAGAATACAAGGCTCTGACTTTAAATCCTAACACTGGCACACACAAAAAGATATATATGTGTGTGTATGTGTGTGTAATGAGTATATATGTATGTATATATAGATGCATATGGGTTTATAGGTATATATATACATATATATGTATAGATGTGTGTATGTATATATGCTTATATACCAGTGTGTATGTGTGTTGTGTATGTGTGTTTGTATGTTGAGTTCTTCTTGCTCTGAGGTTAGGAGCAGAAATTGTTTTATCTTTTTCAGAATTTCTTCTGTGACTCTAAGAACTCTGTGTTAGATTATTGTGTCAGGATGTTTATATAAACACTGGCTCTAGTGTCCTTGTTCCTAGGTTGTTCCTGTAAAAGAAACTCAGAAATGAGTCCTTATTGTGTTTCTTCAATTAGCTGGTACTTGGATGAGGACAGCTAAGCATATGGAGTGCTCCATAAAAGCTTCACATAACCCATGTGTGGACCAGAGAATTTCTTGAAGAGGTAGGACAGATGGGCAAGATTAGAATTGTGCAGCTGTTAAGGTAGCAAATGATAATGTTGAATTGAATCTTTTTCATTAGCACTTGATTGTGTTTGTTATGTGAGCTTTGCTGACTAGATTAACTTTGCGGTTCTGAATCCATGCTACGCATTACAATATTTTAGTAACTTTAAAAAGATATCGATCTTGAGGCTGAGCACTAGTAAACTCATGTCTGTAATCCTAGATACTCAGAAGATTGCAGTTTAAAGCCTGCTCTGGCAGACAACAAATCTGAGAGACTCATATCTCCAATTAACCAGCCAAAAGCAGAAGTTGAAGTATGGCTGAAGTAATGGAGCTCCAGCCTTGAACAGGAAAAGCTGAGAGAATGCAGTGCTCTGACTGAAGCCCTAATACTGGCACACACAAAAAATACATATGTGTACACATGTGTATACGTATACATGTACATGTGTGTATATACACACATTTATGCATAGGTATATATGTACATATACATATATATGTTTGCATAGGTGTGTGTGTGTGTGTGTGTATGTGTGTGTTCTCGCTCTGGCGCAGACATTGTTTCATTTTTTTCAAAATTCCTTCTGCGATTCTAAGAACTCTGTGTGTTGGCTTATATAGAAGGGAGGTTTCAGGTCCCAGGAGCTGCCCAAGGAGTTGGAGCTCAGCTTTGTGTTCTCATTATAACTGAGTGACTATGAGACCTCTCAGCAGTTACCTTGTTGGCAACACTTCTGGTCTGAGCGATGAGCTCCCGGATCCTCTGGATGCTGGCAGAAACATTGCTTGCAGGCCGCTTCTGCTCAACAGTACGAAGCTGATCCAGGAGCTGAGGGACAACTTCCGACAGATTTCTTACTGCAGTAAAAAAGTCGCTAGAGTAAACAGCTGAATATTACATCTATTTCGGGAATCAAGTGACAAGACAACAAGCACATGATGACCTCTAGTAGAATGTGAGAAGTTATTTTTCATCCTACCAAATTAATAGTTTAAAGTCCAAGGTATAATCCATTTCTATTTTGTGATATTTAGATTACCTATTGGTATAAGTTGAAAGCAGAATAGGCTAACTTAGAAAGTGCATGGCTCAAGGGCAGGATCCATAACAAATGTACACATCTCTTTAATCACCAAGCACAGATTCCACCTGATTTCTACTATAAGTGACTTAACAGGTGCCCATGAATTCACCAGACAAAATGAAGAGAGGCAATGTTTTCCAGGAAGCCTGTGTGGGTATCACTCTGCTGCTGTTGCTGTTTCAGCAAAAGCTTCCACTGATGAAAACAACCACTATTATTATTTCACCAAGAAAAAACTTACTTCAAAGACACCTAGTATCTATTTATATGAAACGCACATTTATTTCTTATGTCTACAGACATAGGCATATAGATAGATGACTGAGTAACATTTTTCTCTTTTTCTCAATTAACTTCTACAATATTCCAATCCAAACTCCAAATGGAGCATTCTACATTTTTTTTTGTTGGTTATTAGGCTTGAACTCTGGACCTGGGTGTTGTCTCTCACTCAGCTCTTCAGCTCAAGGTGAACACTCTACCATTTGAACCACAGAGCTACTTCTGCTTCTCAGAGTGGTTTATTGGAGATAAGAGTATCACGGGCTTTCCTGTCCTAGCTGACTTTGAACCTCGATCCTCAGATCTCAGCCTCCTGAGTAGCTAGGATTATAGTTGTGAGCCACCATCACCTGGCTTCTGCTTTACATCAAAAGGTGTGTAGATTTTAATGGTTCAACTTGGATCTAAGCTGTCAACTCTAAGACATACCTGCATCTCTAGCAGAGTCCACAGCAGTGTTATAAACTGAAGAGTCAAAACTTTGAAGATTCTGTGACCAGTCTGTGAGATTGCCAGCCATGGGGCCAGTGACCCGTTGGACCTCCATCATTGCTTTGTTAGCCTCCTGGATGACCAGCTTGGACTGACCAAGGCGCAGCTGAGCATCTCCTTCCACAGAGCACAAAGACATTCACTTTGGAGTTTATTGGAGAACACCAATACTCAGTTAATCACAGGGATAAACTAGACTCAAGATTTGGAATAGTAAGGGAAATGAATATTTAAATGTATGTTAACTATAATACAATCCAAGTCTACAAAAATGCAGAGTATTAAGAATCTGCAAGACTCCAGTCTCATTAAAACCAAGAATTGACTTGAAAGGTTTTCAAATTAAGAGATAACTTTAAAAAAAATAGAGATACAAATTTCCTCAAGTGAGAGAGCCAGAGAAAATGCATATGAGATTTTGAGATTTTGAACTTAGGCTTATGTCTGAAATTCATCACAAATACCTCTTCCATTTATGGAAAAGTATTCTCCTGGGATGCTTTCGCCATAAAAATGATGCTACATTGACTACAGAAGTAAATTAATTAAAAAAGTGACTGGCTTAACAAAAAATTTATAAGAGAGTTTCAATAGTGTGATCCCATTTTGTTAAAAAAATTATGGCAGAGGCTGGGAATGTGGCTTAGTGGTAGAGCTCTTGCCTTGCATGCATGAGGCCCTGGATTCAATTCCTCAGCACCACATGAGCAGAAAAAAAAAGCCACAAGTGGCATTGTGGCTCAAGTTGTAGAGTGCTAGCCTTGAGCAAAAGAAGCTCAGGGTCAGTGCTGAGGCCCTGAGTTCAAGGCACAGGACTGGCAAAATAAAATGACAAACTGAAAATGAAAACAATGTACATTATTTTTTGTTTAAGTGATGAGACTGTGACTTTTGTCCTTTGTTTTTCTTATTTGTTATTTTGCTATTAGGGTCATGTGTTAGTTCTATAATAAAAATAATTAGATGACTTAAACGATGTTAGAGCTTCAGATTTGTAAAGCAAGGAAACAGTTCAACCTCACACACTCTGGATTCTATGATTGGTTCTGGATCTGCTTCCTCCTACTCATGCCAATTATCACAAGTTCCCTAACCTTCACCAGCTCCAGGGCTCCTATAGCCTTGAGTTAATAGTGATACTTATGTCTCACAAGCTAAGTTCTCTAGAACACTTAACTCTGTACTCAGCTTGCACAAAGCACCAATAAATAGTAGTTTGGATGCATGGCTGACAACAAAGTTTCTCCATTCACCACCACTCCCCTGGGCAGACCTTTGCTGGACTACAGTCCTGTGGCTAAGATGTGTACATTTTTATCAAAACATTCACATCTAGCACTGCCTTAATGTTCACTCTGTGGAGGAAGGCACATCTGTTTCTAATCACAGCTTTCTAAGACACTCCTGAAGTCCAGATTAGGTAAAATGTTTGCTCTTTTTTCCATTGGACTTGTTGATCTCCCTACTTAGGTGATAAGAATAACTTGATATGTAACAGAGGGAAACTGTTTAAAGGGGGGGTCAGAGAAAGTCAACAGCCAAATTAGGGCATTTTGTTAACAAGGACGGATGTTCGCTAGAAAGCAGATTGTCCAGAAGTAGAACAGCATGAACCCATTAAAACACTTCAGTATGTGCTCAGGCACAGAGGGAAATGGAAGAAAATGCTCTCAGATATAACAGTCACTTTAGGGTGATTATAGCTTTTTATACATTCCATCTTCTTTTTAGTATTTTAGGACAGTTTTTCATGGTAATGAATATTGGTTATTTTTCCCTAGAAAGGGATATTAATTCATAAAAATATTCACAAGTCCTTTTTAGAAACATATACTAAGATTGATAATTGCCTAATCCTCCCATAGAGATTAGTTTTATATACCAGTAAACAATTGAGACTTTCAAGTGAATCTTACCTCTTTCTGCTGCTTGGAGTCTCTTCACAGCATCATTTAATATGTTTTTAAGAACATCCTTTCTTGAGAGAGCTCCACTCACACGCCTGCTGGTGTCAGCTACAGCTGCTTCATTGCCTATGGAGAAGCAACAGCAAATGTACCACTGGGTTGAAGACGCCTAGAAAAAGTCTCCATTGAAACAGTGTAAATCCTGATCAACAATAGACTCATATACAATATTCTGACTACTCTGTAAATAGAGCATCATTTCACCATTTACAGTAAGAAGTACAGGATTGCAGAGAATTTGTAACACCGGTTGGGAGTGAGTTAAGATGCCATAAAACTAATTTCTTTGAGAAATAAAGCCAGAGATATGATGAATCACATCCAACAGCACAATCAATAAAAAACTGAAATTTACCTCTTTGATGATGAGTGATTATATAAAAATGTTTTATTTTATTTTATTTTATTTTTATATTTTGGTTTGGGTCCTGAATCTTTGGCTTGTACTCAGTGCCCGGGGACTGTCCCTGGGCATTTTTTTTTTTTTTTTGGCTCAAGACTAGCATGTACAACTTGAGCTATAGCCCACTCCCAGCTTTTTGGAGATAAGAGACTCATGGACTTTTCTGTCCCAGTTGGCTTTAAATGAAGGACCTCAGATCTCAACCTCTGGAATAGCTAGGATTACAAGTGTGAGCCACTTCAATAACACTTTATTAAAATCTAGCATATAACTAGAAAAGGGTACATGTTATAAATCCCTAGCTTGATGAGCACAGACAGCATTCAGGTCATGAAATAGAACATTATTAGAATACACCACGCTTCTTGGGAGTCTACACTTACCCAAGGATGGCCACTATTCTGAGTTTGATCTCTTTCTGCTGTTGTCTGGTTTTAAATTCTATTAAAAATATGATTGATGGGAAGGTGGCTCAGTGGTAGAGTGCTTGCTTTGCATGCCTGAGGCCCTGGGTTCGATTCCTCAGCACCATTTAAGCAGAAAAAGCCGGAAGTGGCGTTGTGGCTCAAGTGGTAGAGCACTAGCCTTGAGGTGAAGAGCTGAGGGACAGCGCCTATGCCCAATTTCAGGCCCCACGATGGGAAAAAAGATATGATTAATAGAATTCCCTTTTGGTCATATTCATACCAGCATTCGTTATTGTTAGTTTTATTTTCATATTGGCCACTCTACCTGGGATAAGGTAGAATCCAGTGTTGTTTTGATTTGCATTTCCTAAGGCTAGAGATGTTGAGTATTTATGTATTTACTGATACATTTTACTTCTTCTTCTGAGAAATATCTCTTTAAGTCATTAGCCCATTTATTAATTAGGTTGTTGTTGAGGGTTAATTTTTTTAGAGTTTGATTTTTTGAGCTTTGAATATATTTTGTATATTAGAATTTTGTCTGATGTATAACTGATAAAAATCTTTTCCCACTCTATGAGCTTTCTATTTAGCTTGTTAGTTATATCCTTTGCCATGAAGAAACTTTTAAGTTTGATGAAATCTCATTTATCTAGTCTTTCTTTGATTTGTTGTGACTTTGGGTCTTTACTTAGAAAGTTTTGACCTGTGCTTAGGAGCTCTAGTGTTTACTACCCCTTCCTGTAACATTTTCATGGTTTCTGGCTTTACATTAAGGTCTTTGATTCATTTTAAATTGTTTCTGTGCAAGGTGATACAGAATGATCTCATTTCAGTATTCTGCATGTGGATAGCAATTTTGTCAGCACCATTTGTTGTAAAGGCTGTCTTTCTTCCAATCTATATTTTTGGCTTCCTTATCAAATATTACATGGCAATAGGTCTATGGGTTTGGTGGGAATTTAAGCTTGTCCAACAACTCTGGAAAGCAGTATGAAGATTCTTCAAAAAATAAACATAGATTTCCCTGTGACCTAGCAATTTCAATTCTGGGCATTGATCCAATAGAGCACAAACAAGGCAACACTGCTACCAGTACAACCATGTTCATTGCAACATTATTTACCATAGCCAAGATATTGATACCCCTCAATGGGTGAATGGATTAAGGAAATGTGGTATATATCCTCAATGAAATTCTACTTATTCATCAGAAAGAATCATATTGTACCATTCATAAGGAAATGGAAAGACTTGGAAAAAATTACATTAATTGAAGTTAAGTCAGACTCAGAGAAACATAGGTTGCATGCTTTCCTTCTTTTGTGGTAGCTAAAATGTGCCTATAAACACACTAGATGATAAACAAGGGGTTACAAATGAATTAACTATGGAGAGCACACATAGTGTAATTCTTTAAAAAGAGTTGTTGTCAAAGCCCAACAAAATAAGCACCAGGAAATGAGTACTTGCAAGATGGGAAGATGGGGTGGAAGGGAGTGGTGTAGAAGAATGAAAGGAGGAAGGGGAGAGAATGCAGGCAGAAGTTCACTGTATATACCACAGAATTGAAAAATATAAGGGGAAAGGGAGGTTGGACTGGGATGAAGATGTGGAAGTGATGCCACAGATAAAGATGCATTATATATATAAATTGCTTTGCTAAATGGCAAAAGATTCAACCTAAAATTAAGAAAATTGAGGGAGGAGGTAGATTGGGAGGGGTGGGTGAGGATGTTGAAAGAGGAGACATTGATCAAGATGCACTGTATTTATAAACTGCTTTGGTGAATGGCATCCTTTGTACAACTTCTTGAAGATAAAAATACTTTAATAAAAGATGGCTTGGGGCATAAAAAGATATGATTAAGTACTGTAATCTTTCATTTTTGTTTAGCATTCTAAGGTTATTAGTTCTGATACCTTATAGTTTCAAGTCTTCCAACTTACATTCTTCAAGATTATTTCTTTTGGCTATTAAAAATTCCTCCCTATTTTCTTTTTTTTACATTTTATTTTATTGTAAAGATGCTGTACAGAGGGGTTACAGTTACATGAATAAGGCAATGAGTACATTACTTGTCGATAACTGTTACCCCTTCCTTTGTTGTTGTCCCAGTATCCCTTCCCTCCCCCACCTCCCACACTCCTCCCCACCCTTTCCCACCCCCTCACCCCTTAACCCCCCCTAAAGTTGTAAAGTTTGTTTCCAATATTCTGTCCTGTGGGTATAATTGTTGCAATGGGTCATCCTTTGTCCTTGTTTCAGCATTTTGTTATACCCCTTCTCCTCCCCAGATCAGACAAATGTATATACAAAATGCAAGGTACCAAAATCAAGTACAGTGACAACAGAACATATGCTATAGGGAGAGAAACATGCAAAGGAAACAAACAAAAAAGAAATCACATAGTACATTTAACACAATAAAGACAGACTTCTTGTGTCCATATCTTTCCTCCCTATTTTCAAGGAAACTCTAGAATCATGCTACTCACATACACAGACACACAGACACACACACCTTATAGTTTACTTGGTATAGTATTACATTTCATCTGTAGTTAACTTTGGCATCAATAGTTATTTTTGCCAAGTGAGTCTTCTCCATAAATATGGTTTTTAAAAATATTCTTAAATTATCTAATATTCTAAATATCATCTAATAGTCTAAATTATCCAATGGCTAAATATTCTAAAATTATTATAATTTCTTTTTTGCCACTTCTGGCACTTGAACTCAAGGCTTGGGTACTGCCCCTGAGCTTCTTTTGCCTAAGGCTAACACTCTAACACTTGTGCCAAAGTACCACTTCCAGCTTTTTCTGTTTATGTAGTACAGAGGAATTGAACCCAGGGCTTCATACATGCTAGGCAAGCACTCTACTACTAAGGCACATTCTTGGCCCTCTTAAATTCTTTAAAATACTCTTAAAATATTCTTCTTTATACTTTAACCTCTTATTTAGAACATCTTTTCTTTAAAGTTCTTTTTTGTTTTTTGTTTTATTTTATTTGTGAACATACTGTACAGAGGGGTTACAATTACATGGGCAGGATAATGCGTACATTTCTTGCCAAGCATTGCAGCCTCCTCCTTTGTTTACCCTTCACATCCCTTCCCAGCATCTCCCCTACCCCCCCAGTCCCAATACTTCCCCTCCCCCCCCACCAACATTGTAAAGCTCGTTTTGGACATGACAACTTGTACTTCTCATTGTTGTAACAGGTCCACCTGTATCCTTAAACGACTTGTTTTTCCCCATCTCCTCCACAAGTTATA